>NC_052147.1:152624386-152821683 GCF_902713615.1 Scyliorhinus canicula
GTCATCTGGGATAGGGAGGCTGACTGGGTCAGCTAGGCCCCCTGGGTAATACTGTCCTCATTGGCCTGTTGACACAAACCTCTTCAACAATGAGAGGAGTTGTTGGTGGAGCACCAATAGGGGTATGTCTCTCTCGTATAGTGAGGCTCAACCTGGGCCTCAGGTTCCTCCATGGAAATGGCTGTGATTTAACAAGAACAAAAATTAACATCTCCCCCCCTCTCTCTCTCTCTCTCTCTCTGTGCCTCTCCCTCCCTATCTGTCCACTGTAATATTTGAAGAATCCTAAACGTGTTCCTCGTTGGCAGTGGATTACTCACAGCACAGTGGGTGTACCCTCCACCACATGGACTGCAGTGGTTCAAAAAGGCAGCTCACCCCCACCTTCTCCAGGGCAAATTAGGGAGGGGCACCTAGCCAGCAATGCCCACATCCCATGAAAGAATTTTTTAAAAGGCTGCGATGTTCTGCCACATCTCCTTCTGCAGCCTCGATTTATTTACTGGAATGAGGTATCGGTCAATGATAATGAACAGGGAGCCCAGATGGGTTGCCTCCTCTTGATCTGGGTACTGAGGCCGCTCCCTTTTGCTTTTGCACTGAATTGTCGAGTCTCTTAGCGGCCTTACTCCCACAAAGCAATCATCTATTTCAGAATTTGGGTGCATCTAGTATATGGTTGGTTGCCAGGATGTGATGTGTGGTTGTGCTGCAGGGATCAGTCTAGGGCGTCAACTTTTACAATTGAGAGAATTATTTGGATGAATAGTTTTGCTGATGACACAAACTTAGGTAGGGAAGTAAATTGTGAAATGGACAGAAGGAGACTAGAAAGGAATTTAAATAGGTTAAGAGAGTGAGCAAAGATCTGGCAAATGGAGTATAATGTGGGAACATGCGGATTGTTTATTTTGAGAGGAAGAATAAACAGCTCGTTATCTAAATGTGAGAGATTGCAGAGCTCTGGGACTCAGAGGAACAAAAGGCTAGTATACAGGGTACAGCAAGTAAAATAGAAAGCTAATAGGGTGTTATTGTTTATTCTGAGGGAGGATATGCTTCAATTATGCAGGGCACTGGTGAGAGCATATCTGGGGGTATTGTGTTCAGTATTGGTCCTCCTTATTTACAGAAGGGTGTAAATGCCATTGGAAGCAGTTCAGTGAATGTTTACTAAACTAATAGCAGGAATGGCGGTTGTCTTATGAGGAAAGGTTGGACAGGCTCTGCTAGTATCCATTGGAGTTTAGAACAGTAAGAGGTGACCCGAGGGATGGATGTGGAGAGGATGTTCCTCGTGTGGGACAGTCTAGAACTAGGGGTCACTGTTTAAAAATAAGGGGCCACTCATTTAAGCGGAGATGAGGAGAATGATTTCCTCAGAGGGTTGTGAGTCTCTCTAACTCTCAAAAGGCAGTGGAAGCAGAATATTTCAATATTTTTAAGGCAGAGTCGGATAGATTCAGGATTAACAAGGGGGGGGAGGGTGAAAGGTTATCGGGGTGGGCAGGAATGTGGGGTTGAGGTCACAATCAGATCAGTCATGATCATATTGAATGGGAGAGCAAGCTCAGGGGCCGAGGGGCCTCTCCCGCCCCCAATTTGAATATTCCTGTGGGGCCTCACTTGTCTATCCCCTGAAAATAATTCCTTCTGACGTAAATTATGCGTTGAAGGTGGTTCAGAGGAGGCTGACTAGATTGTTACCTGGAATGAGGGGTTTGTCTTGTGAGGAAAGGTGGTGAACAGGCTGGGCTTCTTGCCAGAGCAGTTTAGGAGAATGGGGGGTGACTGGATTGAAGTATACAAGATCCTGAATTGCTCTTTATGAGTTACCTTTTCAGGACAGAGATGAATCATAGGATCACTACAGTTCAGAAGGAGTCCATTGAGCCATCGAGCCTGCACCGACTCGCTCCAAGTGCCTGGGCCCATTCCCCTGCTCCGTCCCCGCAGTCCCACCTAATCTGCACATCTTTGGAATGTGGAAAGGAACCAGAGAAAACCCATTAAAACACGGCGGGGAGAACATGCAAACTCCACATGGTCACCCAGATGAGGATCATTTATTTTCCCCAGAGGGTTGTGCACCTTTGGAACTCTCTACCTTACAAGGTAGTGGGGTCTGGGGTCACTACATATTTTTAAGCTGGAAGTATATAAGTTCTTGTTAGGCAAGAGAATCGAAGGTTATCGGGGGCTAGATGGGAATGTGGAATTCGAAACACAAAAAGATCAGCCATGATCTTATTGACTGGAGGGGCAGGTACAAAGGGCCAAAAGGCCTACTTCTCCTATTTCAGACGTACACATGATTGGATACCCAGTGATTTCATCACCTTAACCCTCTGCTCTTATACTTTGCAGATTGTTTTTTGTGACATACTGCCATTCGACCTTCCAGACCCTCAACATCGAGAGAATGAAGACTCTCAGACTCATTAGCTGGCCTCATCTTCCTAAACTCTCAGTGCACCAACTTTGAATTCATGATGCTTCATAAGTGTTGTACCTGTCCTGGGAGTGTTTGATGGGGACAGTGTAGAGTGGGTTTTATTCCGTATCTAGCCCCGTGTTGTACCTGTCCTGGGAGTGTTTGATGGGGGCAGTGTAGAGTGGGTTTTATTCCGTATCTAACCCCGTGTTGTACCTGTCCTGGGAGTGTTTGATGGGGACAGTGTAGAGGAAGCTTTACTCTGTATTTAACCCTGTGCTGTACATGCCCTGGGAGTGTTTGATGGGGACAGTGTAGAGGGAGCTTTACTCTGTATCTAACCCCGTGCTGTACCTGTCCTGGGAGTATTTGATGGGGACAGTGTAGAGGAAGCTTTACTCTGTATCTAACCAGTGCTGTACCTGTCTTGGGAGTGTTTGATGGGGACAGTGTAGAGGGAGCTTTGCTCTGTATCTAACCCTGTGCTGTACCTGTCCTGGGAGTGTTTGATGGGGATAGTGTAGTGGGAGCTTTACTCTGTATCTAACCCTGTGCTGTACCTGTCCTGGGAGTGTTTGATGGGGACAGTGTAGAGGGAGCTTTACTCTGTATCTAACTCTGTGCAGTACCTGTCCTGGGGGTGTTTGAAGGGGACAGGGTAGAGGGGTTTTTACTCCGTATCTAACCCCGTGCAGTACCTGTACTGGGAGCGTTTGATGGGGACAGTGTAGAGTAAGCTTGCTCTGTATCTGTCCTGAGAGTGTTTGATGAGGACAGTGTAGAGGGAGCTTTAATCTGTATCTAACCCCGTGTTGTACCTGTCCTGGGAGTGTTTGATGGGGACAGTGTAGAGGGGTTTTTACTCCGTATCTAACCCCGTGTAGTACTGTACTGGGAGCGTTTGATGGGGACAGTGTAGAGTAAGCTTTGCTCTCTATCTGTCCTGAGAGTGTTTGATGAGGACAGTGTAGAAGGAGCTTTACTCTGTAACTAACCCTGTGCTGTACCTGTCCTGAGAGTGTTTGATGGGGACAGTGTAGGGGGAGCTTTACTCTGTATCTAACCCTGTGCTGTACCTGTCCTGGGAGTGTTTGATGGGGACAGTGTAGAGGGAGCTTTACTCTGTATCTAACCAGTGCTGTACCTGTCTTGGGAGTGTTTGATGGGGACAGTGTAGAGGGAGCTTTGCTCTGTATCTAACCCTGTGCTGTACCTGTCCTGGGAGTGTTTGATGGGGATAGTGTAGTGGGAGCTTTACTCTGTATCTAACCCGTGCTGTACCTGTCCTGGGAGTGTTTGATGGGGACAGTGTAGAAGGAGCTTTACTCTGTATCTAACCCTGTGCTGTACCTGTCCTGGGAGTGTTTGATGGGGACAGTGTAGAGGGAGCTTTACTCTGTATCTAACTCTGTGCAGTACCTGTCCTGGGGGTGTTTGAAGGGGACAGGGTAGAGGGAGCTTTACTCTGTATCTAACTCTGTGCAGTACCTGTCCTGGGGGTGTTTGAAGGGGACAGGGTAGAGGGGGTTTTACTCCGTATCTAACCCTGTGCTGTACCTGCCCTGGGAGTGTTTGATGGGGACAGTATAAAGGGAGCTTTACTCTGTATCTAACCCTGTGCTGTACCTGCCCTGGGAGTGTTTGATGAGGACAGTGTAGAGGGGTTTTTACTCCGTATCTAACCCCGTGCAGTACCTGTACTGGGAGCGTTTGATGGGGACAGTGTAGAGTAAGCTTTGCTCTGTATCTGTCCTGAGAGTGTTTGATGAGGACAGTGTAGAGGGAGCTTTAATCTGTATCTAACCCCGTGTTGTACCTGTCCTGTGAGTGTTTGATGGGGACAGTGTAGAGGGGTTTTTACTCCGTATCTAACCCCGTGTAGTACTGTACTGGGAGCGTTTGATGGGGACAGTGTAGAGTAAGCTTTGCTCTCTATCTGTCCTGAGAGTGTTTGATGAGGACAGTGTAGAAGGAGCTTTACTCTGTAACTAACCCTGTGCTGTACCTGTCCTGGGAGTGTTTGATGGGGACAGTGTAGAGGGAGCTTTACTCTGTATCTAACCCCGTGCTGTACCTGTCCTGGGAGTGTTTGATGGGGATAGTATAGTGGGAGCTTTACTCTGTATCTAACCCCATGCTGTACCTGTCCTGGGAGTGTTTGATGGGGACAGTGTAGAGGGAGCTTTACTCTGTATCTAACCCTGTGCTGTACCTGTCCTGAGAGTGTTTGATGGGGACAGTGTAGGGGGAGCTTTACTCTGTATCTAACCCTGTGCTGTACCTGTCCTGGGAGTGTTTGATGGGGACAGTGTAGAGGGAGCTTTACTCTGTATCTAACCCTGTGCTGTACCTGTCCTGGGAGTGTTTGATGGGGACAGTGTAGAGGGGTTTTTACTCCGTATCTAACCCTGTGTAGTACCTGTACTGGGAGCGTTTGATGGGGATAGTGTAGTGGGAGCTTTACTCTGTATCTAACCCTGTGCTGTACCTGTCCTGGGAGTGTTTGATGGGGATAGTGTAGTGGGAGCTTTACTCTGTATCTAACCCCATGCTGTACCTGTCCGGGAGTGTTTGATGGGGACAGTGTAGAGGGAGCTTTACTCTGTATCTAACCCTGTGCTGTACCTGTCCTGGGAGTGTTTGATGGGGATAGTGTAGTGGGAGCTTTACTCTGTATCTAACCCCATGCTGTACCTGTCCGGGGAGTGTTTGATGGGGACAGTGTAGAGGGAGCTTTACTCTGTATCTAACCCCATGCTGTACCTGTCCTGGGAGTGTTTGATGGGGACAGTGTAGAGGGTGCTTTACTCTGTATCTAACCCCGTGCTGTATCTTTCCTGGGAGTATTTCATGGGGACAGTGTAGGGGAAGCTTTGCTCTGTATATACCCCCATGCTGTACTGCACTTGGGAGTGTTTTTGATGGGGACATGATGAGTGTTTTGGGCGGTACGGTAGCACAGTAGTTAGCACTGATGCCTTACAGCTCCAGGGTCCCAGCTTCAATTCCAGCCTCGGGTGACAATGTGGAATGTGCTCTTTCTCCCCGTGTCTGCGCGGGTTTCCTCCGGGTGGTCCAGTTTAGTTGCACAGTCCAAAGTTGTGCAGGTTAGGTGGATTGGCCATGCTAAATTGAGCCTTTGCGTCAAAAAGGTTAGGTGGGGTTACTGGGTTATGGGGATTGGGTGGATGTGTGGACTTAAGTGGATTGCTCTTTTCAAGGGCCGGTGCAGGCTTGATGGGCTGAATGGTCTCCTTCTGCACTGCAGGGATTCATTTTTTTTTCTTTTAATGTAGAATACCCAATCATCTTTTTTCCAATTAAGGGACAATTTAGTGTGGCCAGTACACCTACCCTGCACATCTTTGAGTGTGGGAGTGAAACCCACGCAGACACGGGGAGAATATGCAAACTCCACACGGACAGTGGCCCGGGATCGGGATCGAACCCGGGTCTTCAGTGCTATAAGCAGTCGTGCTAACCACTGCACTACCATACCGCCCTACACTGTAGGGATTCTATGATTCTATGACAATGTAGAGGGAGCTTTATTCTATCAAAAATCCCATGCAGTACCTGCCCTGGGAGTGTTTGATAGGGACAGTGCAGAGGGAGCTTTACTCTGTATCTAACCCCGTGCTGTACCTGCCCTGGGAGTGTTTGATGGGGACAGTGTAGAGGGAGCTTTACTCTGTATCTAACCCCGTGCTGTACCTGCCCTGGGAGTGTTTGATGGGGACAGTGTAGAGGGAGCTTTACTCTGTATCTAACCCCGTGCTGTACCTGTCCTGGGAGTGTTTGATGGGGACAGTGTAGAGGGAGCTTTACTCTGTATCTAACCCCATGCTGTACCTGCCCTGGGAGTGTTTGATAGGGACAGTGCAGAGGGAGCTTTACTCTGTATCTAACCCCGTGCTGTACCTGCCCTGGGAGTGTTTGATGGGGACAGTGTAGAGGGAGCTTTACTCTGTATCTAACCCCATGCTGTACCTGCCCTGGGAGTGTTTGATGGAGACAATGTAGAGGGAGCTTTACTCTGTATCTAACCCTGTGCTGTACCTGTCCTGGGAGTGTTTGATGGGGACAGTGTAGAGGGAGCTTTACTCTCTATCTAACCCTGTGCTGTACCTGCCCTGGCGGTGTTTGATGGGGACAGTGTAGAGGGAGCTTTACTCTGTATCTAACCCCATGCTGTACCTGTATTGGGAGTGTTTGATGGGGACAGTGTAGAGGGAGCTTTACTCTGTATCTAACCCTGTGCTGTACCTGTCCTGGGAGTGTTTGATGGGGACAGTGTAGAGGGAGCTTTACCCTGTATCTAACCCTGTGCTGTACCTGTCCTGGGAGTGTTTGCTGGGGACAGTGTAGAGCGAGCTTTACTCTGTATCTAACCCCGTGCTGTACCTGCCCTGGTGGTGTTTGATGGGGACAGTGTAGAGGGAGCTTTACTCTGTATCTAACCCCATGCTGTACCTGCCCTGGGAGTGTTTGATGGGGACAGTGTAAGGGGAGCTTTACTCTGTATCTAACCCCGTGCTGTACCTGCCCTGGGGGTGTTTGATGGGGACAGTGTAGATGGAGCTTTACTCTGTATCTAACCCTGTGCTGTACCTGTCCTGGGAGCGTTTGATGAGGCCAGTGTAGAGGGAGCTTTACCCTGTATCTAACCCCGTGCTGTACCTGCCCTGGGAGTGTTTGATGGGGACAGTGTAGAGGAAGCTTTACTCTGTATCTAACCCTGTGCTGTACCTGCCCTGGGAGTGTTTGATGGGGACAGTGTCGAGTGAGCTTTACTCTGTATCTAACCCCATGCTGTACCTGTCCTGGGCGTGTTTGATGGGGACAGTGTAGAGGGAGCTTTACTCTGTATCTAACCCCGTGCTGAACCTGTCCTGGGAGTGTTTGATAGGGATAGTGCAGAGGGAGCTTTACTCTGTATCTAACCCCTTGCTGTACCTGCCCTGGGAGTGTTTGATGGGGACAGTGTAGAGGGAGTTTTACTCTGTATCTAACCCCGTGCTGTACCTGTCCTGGGAGTGTTTGATAGGGACAGTGTAGAGGGAGCTTTATTCTGTATCTAACCCCGTGCTGTACCTGTCCTGGGAGTGTTTGATGGGGACAGTGTAGAGGGAGCTTTACTCTGCATCTAACCCCATGCTGTACCTACCCTGGGAGTGTTTGATGGGGACAGTGTAGAGGGAGCTTTACTCTGTATCTAACCCCATGCTGTACCTGTCCTGGGAGTGTTTGATGGGGACAGTGTAGAGGGAGCTTTACTCTGTATCTAACCCCGTGCTGTACCTATCCTGGGAGTGTTTGATGGGGACAGTGTAGAGGGAGCTTTACTCTGTATCTAACCAGTGCTGTACCTGTCCTGGAGTGTTTGATGCGGACAGTGCAGAGGGAGCTTTACTCTGTATCTAACCCTGTGCTGTACCTGTCCTGGGAGTGTTTGATGGGGACAGTGTAGAGGGAGCTTTACTCTGTATCTAACCCCGTGCTGTACCTGTCCTGGGAGTGTTTGATGGGGACAGTGTAGAGGGAGCTTTACTCTGTATCTAACCCCATGTTGTACCTGTCCTGGGAGTGTTTGATGGGGACAGTGTAGAGGGAGCTTTACTCTGTATCTAACCCCATGCTGTACCTGTCCTGGGAGTGTTTGATGGGGACAGTGTAGAGGGAGCTTTACTCTGTATCTAACCCCATGCTGTACCTGCCCTGGGAGTGTTTGATGAGGCCAGTGTAGAGGGAGCTTTACTCTGTATCTAACCCCATGCTGTACCTGTCCTGGGAGTGTTTGATGGGGACAGTGTAGAGGGAGCTTTACTCTGTATCTAACCCCATGCTGTACCTGCCCTGGGAGTGTTTGATGAGGCCAGTGTAGAGGGAGCTTTACTCTGTATCTAACCCCATGCTGTACCTGCTCTCTGTGCCAGAATTGAAATGCACTGTCATTTATTTGCTTTGATGAGCTCAGTTAACGTAAAAGCATATCGGAGATAATTGATATTTGGGAGAAATACGTTACTGGAAGTTATCATTGATATTGGTTGGGACAGGTGTGGTCCTAGGTTCATAGTTGGTTCCAGTGCTAGAGACTAATGACCTGGAAACCATACACGTGAGGACCAGTGTGAGCGATGCCCTTATCAGGATAGACTTTCCTCAATCCACTGGCCTTCAGATTGCTGAGTAAATAATGTCGGGCATCATGTCCTCGGAAGCCACATTCCAGTCAGATCTCTATATTCACCACTGCCCCCTCCTTCCACCCCACTTCAAACGTCAGGTTGATTGGGAGCTGGGGTTTGCGGCAATATGCAATTGACCTCAATAACAGAACTGCCCCACCAAATCCAAATTGATGTGTATGTGTTCCATTGCGAAGAGCATCATTCTATATTGGAGGACGTTCGATTTGCCCTTTTCCTCTGATATCGAGTGATGGACCTCACAACAGAGGCCATAAATGGGCTGCTACTCATCAAACAAAAGGTGTGATCTCCCAGGGATAGTTAGATTTACCCAATTCACACAAGTGTTCTCTTCCTGTTGATAGGAAAGAAGTTCCTGCTTTCGGCCAACTGCCTGCCGTTCATTCACAATGTGGCACTTTCCAAGGGTTGTGAGATAATAATTTAGTTGATCTCCTGATGTGGCTCTGCACTAACCCTGTGCAATTTCCCAATCTACAGGAATGGCAAATTCGAAGGGTTTTCTTTAATGAATCAGTTGCTTGCCCTCCCGCCAGAAACTCATAGGTTCAAGCCCCCATTCCAAATAAGTTCAGTGCAGAATCTAGGCTGACAATCTTAGTGCACTACTGAGGGACCACTGCACTGTCAGAGGTGCCATCTTTTGCATGAGACATTGGCACCGCCTGCCCTCTGGGGAGAACTGGAGAGTTTCCCCCAGTGTTCGGGGCCAAGAGTTATCCCTCATCCAACATAACCTCAATAAAAGAATATCTGGGCATGATTGCATTGCTGTTTGTAGGGTCACCCTGTGCAACAAAATGGCCACTGCGTTTCCTGCATTACAACCGTGACTACACTTGAAAATTGCTTCATTGGCTGCAAAGCACTCGAGGGCATCCTGAGATCATGAAAGGCGCTATATAAACTATTCTTAAACAATTTCCCCAAAATCATGAATGCTCATTGTCAAATGTGTGCTTTGTGCCTGGACTGGACTGTCCTGTGTGTATCTAATCACCTATTCCCATCCAATGGGTTCATTCATTGGACACCACATGGTGATGTGGCCTTTATATTGAGAGTTGGGTTTGATACACCATAGCCTTGAAGCAGCTTTATACCGTATTCATTCAGTGTTGGGATAGTGTCCCATTGCGGGCATGTGGTCCTGTGGCCGTGTCACCCTGGGGGTAGGCGGGCGGGAGGAGGATGCGGCTGAGGGGGGGGGAAACATTGCCCAATATGAACATTGCTCTCTTGATGAGTCCCTTACTCTTCAGTGCTGCCCGGTTGCCTGTGCGTCCCTGATGGACAGGGGGAGTCTGGCCATTGACTGCCCCTGTCTATTGCGTATACCAATTGAGGGTTAGTGTGAGGAGTTCTGTGTGTAACTAATCCAGAATAAACCTTGTCTGATGTGACTGTCTTTCTGGTGTCTTTTCTTTTTTTAATAAACAATTTTATTGAGGTAGTTTTTGGCTTTGTAAACAGTTACAGACATCAACAGAAAGAAAGCAAAAAAGGCAAAAATGTGCAAACATCCATGTACTTTCAATACTTCAATCGTAACATACTGCACAAGCCATCTCCTCTCCCATCGGCACTACCCTCCTACTCAACTCTAACCTCCCCCCTGCTGACGCTCACTCTCCCACAAAGAAGTCAATAAGTGGTTGCCACCTCCGGGCGAACCCCTGTACAGATCCCCTCAAGGCGAACTTAATTTTTTCCATACCCAGAAAACTCGACATGTCTGAAAGCCACCACTCAGTCTTCGGGGGCTTTGAGTCCCTCCACGCCAATAATATTCGTCGCCGAGCTATCAGGGAAGCAAAGGCCAAAATATCGGCCTCTTTCTCCCCCTGGACTCCCGGGTCTTCCGAAACGCCAAAAATTGCCACCCCTGGATTCATCACCACCCTTGTTTTTAGCACCCAGGACATGACGCCCACAAATCCCTCCCAGTACCCCCTAAGCTTAGGGCATGCCCAAACATGTGAACGTGATTCGCTGGCCCTCCCGCGCACCTAGCGCATTTGTCCTCTATCCCAAAGAATTTGCTCATCCGAGCCGCCGTCATATGGGCCCGGTGTACGACCTTAAATTGAATCAGGCCGAGCCTGGCACATGTCGCGGTCAAATTTACCCTACTCAGGGCCTCTGCCCACAGCCCGTCCTCCATTTCCCCGCCTAGCTCCTCCTCCCATTTAAGTTTCAGTTCCTCCGTCTGGGACCCTTCCTCCCTCATGAGTACTTTATAAATATCAGAGACTCTACCCTCCCCTTCTTCCCCCCTAGAGACTATTCTGTCTTGGATCCCCATTGGCAGGAGGCGTGGGAAAGATGGGACCTGTCTACGAACAAAATCCCGCAACTGTAGGTACCTAAAATCATTTCCCCTTAACAGACCAAATTTCTCCTCCAAGCTCCTCAAACTCACAAAGCTCCCTTCCAGGAACATATCGCCCACCCCCGCCCACCGCCATGCTCGAAATCCCCCATCCATACTCCCGGGGGCAAACCGATGGTTGTCGCAGATTGGCGCCCAGACAGACGCCCCCATCTCCCCTACATGCCTCCTTCACTGGCCCCATATCCGCAGGGTCGCCACCACTACCGGGCTGGTGGAGTTCCTGGCCGGCGGCAGCGGTAGAGGAGCCATGACCAGGGCTGCCAAGCTGGTGCCCCTGCACAAAGCCGCCTCCACCCGCTCCCAGATAGACCCTGTACCCACCATCCACTTCCTTATCATAGCGATGTTGGCCGCCCAGTAATAATTAATCAGACTCGGCAAAGCCAGCCCTCCCTCGCTGCGGTTCCTCTCCAACATCACCTTCTTCACCCGCGGGGATTTTCCCGCCCAGACAAAGCTCATGATCATCCTGTTAACTCTTTTGAAGAAGGACTGCGGGATAAAGATCGGGAGGCACTGAAAAATGAACAGAAATCTAGGGAGGATTGTCATATTTACAGTCTGCACCCTCCCTGCCAGCGACAGCGGGAGTGCATCCCATCTCCGAAACTCTCCCTTCATTTGCTCCACCACCCTGGCCAAATGTAACTTGTGCAGCCTGTCCCAGTCTCGTGCCACCTGGATTCCCAAATACCGTAAATTTTCCTCAATCAACCTAAACGGTAGCCCTCTCAATCTGTTCTCCTGGCCCCTTGCCTGGACCACAAACATTTCACTCTTGGCCATATTTAATTTGTATCCTGAAAACTGGCCGAACTTCCTCAACATTCCCAGTATACTTCCCATCCCGGCCACTGGGTTCGACACGTACAGGAGCAGGTTGTCTGCATAAAGAGAAACCCTGTGTTCTGCCCCACCCCTCACCATCCCCTTCCAACCCTCTGCGGCTCTCAGCGCAATTGCCAGCGGCTCTATGGCCAGCGCAAACAGCAGCGGGGAGAGCGGGCAGCCCTGTCTGGTCCCTCGGTACAACCTAAAATACTCCGACACTTCTCTGTTAGTCCTGACGCTGGCCCTTGGGGCCTGATATAATAATTTGATCCAGTCCACCAATCCCTCCCCGAACCCAAACCGTCCGAGCACCTCCCATAGATAGTCCCACTCCACCCGGTCAAAGGCCTTCTCGGCGTCCATCGCCACCACTACCTCCACCTCCCTACTCACTGGGGGCATCATTATCACATTAAGTAATCTTCTCAGGTTGGCCGCCAGCTGCCTACCTTTCACGAACCCAGTTTGGTCCTCCCCAATCACCTCCGGTACACAGTACTCCATTCTAACCGCCAGTACCTTTGCCAGGAGCTTGGCGTCAACATTAATCAGGGAGATTGGCCTGTAGGACCCGCACGCTTCCGGGTCCTTACCCCGCTTCAATATCAGTGATATAGTGGCTTGCGACATTGTCGGCGGCAGGGTCCCTCTGTCCCTTGCCTCATTGAAAACCCTCGCCAAGACCGGGCCCACCAGCTCAGAGAACTTCCTATAAAACTCTACTGGGTATCCATCCGGCCCCGGGGACTTCCCGACTGCATGGCCTTTAGGCCCCCCAATACCTCCTCCACTCTAATCAGGGCCCCCAGCTCTTCCACTCGCCCCCCACCTACTGTTGGGAATATTAACCCGTCCAGAAACCTTTTCATCTCCTCGGTTCTTCCGGCGGCTCCGAAGTATACAGCTTGCGATAGAAGTCCCGGAATACCTTATTCAATCCTGCCGGGGCCTCCACTTTGCGCCCCTCCCCATCCCTCACTCTACCTATTTCCCTGGCCGCCTCCCTCCTCCTGAGTTGCTGCGCTAACAGTCTGCTAGCCTTTTCCCCATGCTCGTACACCACACCCCTCGCCTTCCTAAACTGTTCCACGGCCCTACTCGTGGATAGTGCCCCCAGTTCCGCCTGTAGTCTCTGCCTCTCCCTGAGTAAAACCTCCCCCGGGGACCAGTGGCGTGCAGAGGGGGGGGCCGACGGTGCATTGGCCCCGGGCATCCATTGGATGGGGGCAACCAATCAGAGAAGGAAAAAAATGTTTTTTTTTTTAAATTTAGATTACCCAAGTATTTTTTTCAATTAAGGGGCAATTTAGCGTGGCCAATCCACCTACTCTGCACATTTTTTGGGTTGTGGGGGCGAAACCCACGCAGACACGGGGAGAATGTGCAAACTCCACACGGACAGTGATCCAGAGCCGGGATCGAACCTGGGACCTCAGTTCCGTGAGGCGGTTGTGCTAACCACTAGGCCACCGTGCTGCCCCAGAGAAGGAAATAAGATAGTAATTTTTAAATTTCAGCGGTGATAAATCAATTTTTGGAGGCTCACCACACTGCAGAGGCAGTTGTTAGCCCTTTATTCCTTTATCATGGTGTACCCTTTCTGTCTAGAGAAAATGGTGCTTCTCCCCATCCCCCCACGCATGCGCATGATGTACGTGGTGCAACCATCAAAAGCAACAAGCCAACGTGGCTGTTCGTTCCTGCGTTTCCTCGAGTCATAACTCGTCTTTTCTTCAGCTTTTTGTGCATCTAGATTAGTTCTTTTACCTACTCAGGTCAGTGAATAGCTCTAGAACAGGTGCAACTACATTTTTTACAGATTTTTTGGTGATATTTAATGAAATATTTACGTGGGATGTAGTAAGAGTGAAGCCTGGATGATCAGAGGACTGCTATTGCATTTAATCTCGGAATAGGAGACATTTATTCCTTAACATACTAATATTCGAATACAGATACCACTAATTTGCAAGTCTATGATATAAATTGCACAAAATTATCAGTGGAGAATCAGTGTGAAATAATTTGATACGAAGGAACAAAGAAATGAAATATGGTTTATCCGTCTGCAACTTTCCGATTGTTTACCATTTTCTTCCCATTTTCTCATGCGTCTTACGGTTTTTGAGATAGAAAATGAAATGTTACGAGTATTTCGTGTACAACCGAGTGGAGCACAGAACAGGAAAAAAAAGAGGGCCAGAGTCGAAGAAGAGTCCCATCAAAGAGGGGCATTAGATGCATGGATAAAAAGAAGTAAAGAAGAAGTAGGAGAACCTGGAGAAGTAAAAGATGATGTGGGTGCAGAGAAGGATTTTTCTGATACGTATTCAGCTCGGTCAGAACATAATACTCTCTCTCCTCAGTCTCGTTGTCAGGATGATGATCCATGTGAAGAAAATAAAGAAGATTTTAGCATATTTTTGCAAAGAAGCGATTTTGGCTGTTTGAAGAAACCGATTCCAGATCATTTGAAGATGACAATATTACAACATGGCCCTGAAAGATATCAGAATAAAAGTGGTCCATTTGCTGAGAAGGATGGGAGATCATTTTCCAAACAGTGGTTTGATAAAGTTTCCACAAACGGAGAAATTGTGGAGAGAAAATGGTTGTTATACTCTCCATATCGGAAAGCATGCTGCTGTTTTGTTTGCTTTTTGTTTTCAAAGGAGCATTTGTCGTCTGTGTCAAACTTTGGAATGGAAGACGGTTTCTCCACTTGGAGAAAATTAAATCCAACAATACTTGACCATGAGAAAAGTCCTTCTCATAGAGCTCACATGAGGGAATACCTGAACCTCGTAGTTCGACTCCATCATTCAACTACGATAGATGCTGAACTTCAACAGCAAATGTCTGCTGAAAAGAAAAGATGGAAAGCTATAACTGAACGGATTGTCGAGGTTATATCCTTTCTGGCAAAACAGAATCTGGCCTATCGTGGACATCGAGGAGAAGGAATATCTGGGTTATCAGAGCCAGGGGAGACAGTCAGTGAAAATACAGGAAACTTTCTAGCAACAATCAGACCTTTGGCCAAATATGATGACATCTTAGCAAAACACTTGCAGAGAGGGAAAGAGAAACCAAAAAGTGTCACCTACTTGTCCAACAGAATTCAAAACGAAATAATCAATCTTCTTGGTGAAACTGTCAAGAAAAATATAATTTCCGAAATTAAGGACGCAAAATATTTTAGCATAATGCTGGATTCAACTCCAGATATTGCCCATGAAGATCAGGTTTCTGAAATTCTGCGTTACGTTCATATTGATGAAAACAGAAAAGTAGAAATAAAGGAGACATTTCTGGGATTTTTTCAAGTCAACAAGAAAGATGCAGTCAGCCTGGTAAATAAAATTCAGGAAAAATTGGAAGAAGACAAAATTTCCATGAATGACTGTCGTGGTCAAGCATATGATAACGCAGCAGTTATGGCTGGAGTGAGAGGAGGTGTTCAACAAAAAATTCTTGAAGTTAACCCAAAAACTGTGTTTGTGAACTGCGAGAACCACAGCCTCAATTTGGCCTGTGTCCATGCAAGTGAGGTGCAACCTGTTGTTGTTACATTTTTTGGCATTCTAGAAAAACTCTTTACTTTTTTTCTTCATCTACTTCTCGTTGGGAAGTGTTAAAATCATTTGTTACTCGGACTGCGAAAAGACAGTGTGACACAAGATGGAGTTCCAGCCATGATGCTGTGCAAGTAATTCACGAAGAGTGTGACAACGTTATTGCAAGCCTTCAACACCTGCTGGAAGGAGAATTTTCAAGGGAAACTAAATCTGATGCAGGATCGCTATTGAACTCTATTCAACAGTTCCCGTTTATAGCTTTATTCAATTTTTGGTACTCAGTTTTATCATCAGTGGAGAAAGTCTCAAAACGTTTGCAGGATCCGAAAATGGGGTTCCATGAAGCTTCTTGTGATCTGAGAGGACTTATTCATATCTTGAATTTGAAGAATGACAAAATTATCCACAATGCAATAGATTTAGCCAATGAATATTGTGAAAATTGGGGAATACCAATTGCACGAACAAGGAGAAGAAGAATAATGCCTGGAGAGTCAGCAAGAGATAGTGGACTGACGGCACAAGAAGAAATGAATAGAGTAATGGTAGAGATTGTGAACAGATTAAAAACTGAAATTGAAGACCGCAGTGTCCGTCTTCAAAGACTCAGTGACCGATTTTCTTTTCTTCTGAACTTAAATTCAGTAGTGATTGAAGATTGAAGATGAACAAGAAAGAGAGAAATTAAAAAAGGAATGTTCAGACTTTGCAAATTATTATGACAATGACGTGGTTGCAATTCAGTTATATGACAAAATTATTGATTTTGTGATGCTCCTTCGAGCTGGAGGGAATAGAGTTCCCCCTGATCCTAAAGATGCTCTGGAGTCTTTACTGCAGTATGGGAGGGATGTCTTTCCGACGCTGTGTGTTTCATACAGATTACTGCTTACAATCGCATTTTCAGTCGCAAGCTGTGAAAGGTCATTTTCAAAACTGAAATTAATAAAAACATATCTGAGGTCTTCTATGTCACAGGAGCGACTGACCAACCTGGCTTTGATAAGCCTTGAAAAAGAATTTCTCACAGCTGATGTAAAAAGTGAAGTAGTTCAGGTGTTTTGTGACAGGAGGTATCATTTGGGGAAAATAACTTAATAAATTTGATTGATTTATATTAAAATCGAATAAAGTGTTTATTTCATGTTTCATCTGTGTTTATATATTCAAAATGTTTTCCTTTCTCATAATATTTCTCAGTATATTAGGCCTTATACTTGAGTCTTTGGGGCATACAATCAAGATTTGCCCCGGGCATCACCAGACCTCTGCACGCCACTGGTTACGGTGCAGGACATAAAGAAACTAATGTGGCAAGGGGGTGGGAATCAGAACAGTAAGCCAGCAAGTGTCGAGACTGGGGATGAGCATAATACCAGTGTCAGGCTGGCTAAGAGGAAGGGCAAGCTGGGGGAGGTCGAACTCAGTGGGCCTGGAGGTCTGGAGTATATCTGCTTCAATGCACGGAGTATAAGACAGATGAACTTAAAGCCTTGATTAGCTTTGACAAAGGGTCATCTGGACTCGAAACGTTAGCTCTTTTCTCTCCCTCCAGATGCTGCCAGACCTGCTGAGATTTTCCAGCATTTTCTTTTGGTTTCAGATTCCAGCATCCGCAGTAATTTGCTTTTATTTTTATTAAAGCCTTGATTCAGGCGTGGAACTTGGATGTGGTTGCGGTAACATAGACTTGGTTGAAAAAGGGACAGGACTGGCAACTAAATATTCTGGGATATAGATGTTTTAGGCAAGGTAAAAGAGGTGGGAGAGGTGAAACACTGGTTAGAGAACATATTACAACTGTTCAGAAGGAGGGCACCTTAGAAGAATCAAGTAATGAGTCACTGTGGGTAGAACTCAGAAACAGAAAGGGGCAGTCACTATGATGCGGGTGTACGATAGGCCTCCCAACAGCCCACAGGAAGTTGACGAACAAATATGCAAGCAGATTCTGGATAGCTGTGGCAATAATAGAGTTGTTGTAGTGGAAGACTTTAAATTTCCTCATATTGACTGGAAATCCCTAAGGGCTTGGGGTCTGGGTGGTGAGGAATTTGTTAAGTGTGTCCAGGAAGGTTTTTTGGAACAATATGTGGATAGTCCGACTAGAGAGTGGGGGCTACACTGGACCTAGTACTAGGGAATGAGCCCGGCCAGGTCATCAAAGTTGCAGCGGGGGAACATGTGGCGAACAGTAACCACAATTCCATAAACTTTCGGATACTCTTGGAAAAGAACGAGTGTTGTCCTAGGGTTAAGGTGCTAAATTGGGGTAAGGCTAACTACAACCAGATTAGACAGGATTTGGAGGCTATTGTTTGGGAGAGGCTGTTTGAGGGTAAATCCACATTTGGTATGTGGGAGTCTTTTAAGGAGCAGTTGATGGGAGTGCAGGACAGGCATGTGCCAGTAAAAAGGAAGGACAGGAAAGGCAGGATTCAGGAACCGTGGATGACCAGGGGAAAAGCGAGTCGAGTCAAAAAGAAAGGATGCATACGTGAGGTCTAGGCAAGTAAAAACAAATGAAGCACTTGAGGAATACAAGGAAAGTAGAAAAGAGCTCATGCAGGGAGTTAGGAGGGCAAAAAGGGGTCAGGAAACATCCTTGGCAGACAGGATTAAGGAGATTCCCAAGGCATTTTATATGTATATTAGGAACAAGAGGGTAGCCAGAGAAAGAGTTGGTCCACTCGAGGACAAAGGAGGGAAATTATGCGTAGAACCAAAGGAAGTAGGTGAGAGCCTTAATGAGTATTTTGATCGGTATTCCCAAAGGAGAGGGACACGTTGATTGGTGGTGTCTCAGACAGATGTATGAACACTTTAGAACAGGTCGGTATTATGAGGGAGGAAATGTTAGGTGTGTTAAAAAGCATTAAGGTAGACAAATCCCCAGGGCCAGATGGCATCTATCCCAGATTGCTGAGGGAGACAAGAGATGAAATTGCTGGGCCTCTAACAGAAATCTTTGTTTCCTCGTTGGCCACAGGTGAGATTCCAGAGGATTGGAGGATAGCCAATGTGGTCCCGTTATTTAAGAAGGGTTGCAAGGGTAACCCGGGTAATTATAGGCCAGTGTGCTTGAAGTCAGTGATAGTGAAATTGTTGGAAAAGATTCTCAGAGATAGGATCAATGCACATTTGGAAGTGAATGGTCTTATTAGCGACAGACAGCATGGTTTTGTACAATTAAGGTCATGTCTCATAATTTAATTTGAGTTTTTTGAAGAAGTGACAAAAATGATGAGAGAAGGACTGTGGATGTTGTCTACATGGACCTTTAGTAAAGTATTTGATAAGGTCCCTCATGGCAGGCTGGTGCAAAAGATTAAATCACATGGGGTCAGGGGTGAACGAGCTGGATGGATTCAGAACTGGCTTGGCCATAGAGGTAGCAGTAGAAGGGTGTTTTTCCGAATGGAGGTCCGTAACAAGTGGTGTTCAGCAGGGATCGGTACAGGGACCTCTGCTGTTTGTAATATATATAAATTACTTGGAAGAAAATGTAGCGGGTCTGATTAGCAAGTTTGCGGATGATACTAAGATTGCAGGAGTTGTGGACAGTGATGAAGATTGTCAGAGAATACAGCAAGATATAGATAGGCTGCAAAATAGGACGGAGAAATGGCAGATGGAATTTAACCCGGACAAATGCGAGGTGATGCGTTTTGGTAGATCCAATTCAGGTGAGAGCTGTAAAATAAATGGCAGAGCCATCAGGAGCATAGACACACAGAGAGATCTGGGCGTGCAGGTCCACAGTTCCATAAAAGTGGCAGCGCAGGTGGAAATGATGGTATAGATAGGGTGATCAGTTGGAGGCTTTTTCCCAGGGTGGAAATGACAATTACAAGGGGGCACAAGTTCACGGTGAGGGAGGATAGGTTCAGTGGAGATGTGCGGGGAGGTTTTTTACACAGTGGGTGGTGGTGGCCTGGAATGCACTGCTAAGTGAGGTGGTTGATCCAGATATGTTAGCGACCTTTAAGATTTATCTGGATAGACACAGGAACAGGCGGGGTATAGAAGGATATAGACGGCTGATCTAGATACGACATGTGATCGCCGCAAGATTGGAGGGCCGAAGGGCCTGTTCCTGTGCTGTACTGTTTTTGTTCTTTGAAGAGTAGCCCAGTGTGACTGGGCGCACACACACAGTTTCAGTGTCCAGTGATTCACTGTCTCCAACAGCCAAGACGGAAACCCCCTCCAGCAGCTGCAGAGTCTGCTCCTCATCTAAATCCAAGGCACCCCCTCTGCTCGCCTCTCCCCTGAAGATTGGGAGCCAATTTTTCCTGGAGTAGATGGCACTGAGGCTCAAAAACCTGAGGAGACCCATCCCTCCCAGCTGGTGAACGTAAAGGCACATTCCTTAATCCCATCTGTCTGTCCCAGTCATTTAATTCACTCTGTGAAACTTAAATCGAAAGTGCAGAAAGTCAGTGATTTGCTGTCAGTGGGAATCCTTCAATGTGATTGGCTGCTTACCCTGAGTGATGACATCACTGCTACTGGATGCCTGGAGATCTCCTCGAGGTGGTGCCAGGTTCAAACTGATGCTGAGAAATGTGGGATTTTCCGATCGGCGGCTAGGTGCCGACGCCAGCGTAATAACGGGAGTTTTTTACTCCGGTGCGGCGCCCGTTCCGAGACCCGATTCTCGGGGCCACATTGGGTAGCACGGCACTTAGCTGCCGATCCCGGCCTGAACCCGGTGCCAGTGCCAAATGGCACAGGGCTACAGGAGCTGGCGCGGAGGAAAGGAAGCCACCCAACAGAAAGGCCGGCCTGCCGATTGGTGGGCCCCGATCGTAGGCCAGGCCACTACAGAGGCCCCCCCGGGTCGGACCCTCCCCACAGGGCGCCCCCGGACCCTTCAACGCCATAGTCCCGCCGACTCAGAGGATGTTAGAACGGCGCGGCAGGCCTCGGCTTTTCTGTGATGGCCACTTGGCCCATCCAGGTCAGAGAATCAGTGCGCTAGCCCGTGCGGCCCGCCGGCAATTCTCCGACCCGGCGGGGCGGCGAATCGCGTCCTGGCATCTGGGCGGCATGGCCCAGCCCATGCGGCCCGCCGGCAACTCTCCGACCCGGCGGTGGGTCAGAGAATTCCGCCCAAGAAATCTACAGAGATTGTTTGGTTTTTGTGGGAAATTTTCTTCAAGGTCTGCCTCAAGATCACTTCACCACTGACGAAGAATAAGAACAAAGAAAAGTACAGCTCAGGAACAGGCCCTTCAGCCCTCCAAGCCTGCACCAACCATGCTGCCTGTCTAAACTAAAATCTTCTACACTTCCGGGGTCCGTATCCCTCTATTCCCATCCTATTCATGTATTTGTCAAGGTGCCCCTAAAACGTCACTATCGTCCCTGCTTCCACCACCTCCTCCGGCAGCGGGTTCAAGGCACCTACTACCCTCTGTGTAAAAAACTTGCCTCGTACATCTCCTCTAAACCTATGCCCCATAGTAATTGACCCTCTACCCTGGGAAAATGTCTCCGACGATCCACTCTACTTATGCCCCTCATAATTTTGTAGACCTCCATCAGGTCACCCCTCAATCTTCTTCGTTCCAGTGAGAACAAACCAAGTTTATTCAACCTCTCCTCGTAGCTAATGCCCTCCATACCAGGGAACATCCTAATAAATCTCTTCTGCACCCTCTCTAAAGCCTCCACATCCTTCTGGTAGTGCGGCGACCAGAATTGAACACTATACTCCAAGTGTGGCCTAACTAAGGTTCTATACAGCTGCAACATGACTTGTCAATTCTTATACTCAATGCCCCAGCCAATGAAGGCAAGCATGCCGTTTGGCTTCTTGACTACCTTCTCCATCTGTGTTGCTCCTTTCAGTGACCTGTGGACCTATACACCTAGATCTCTCTGACTGTCAATACTTTTGAGGATTCTACTATTCACTGTATATTCCCTACCTGTATTAGATCTTCCAAAATGCATTACCTCACATTTGTCCGAATTAAACTCCATCTGCCATCTCTCCGCCCAAGTCTCCAAACAATCTAAATCCTGCTGTATCCTCTGACAGTCCTCATCACTATCCGCAATTCCACCAACCTTTGTGTCATCTGCAAACTTACTAATCAGACCAGTTACATATTCCTCCAAATCATTTATATATACTACAAACAACAAAGGTCCCAGCACTGATCCCTGCGGAACACCATTAGTCACAGCTCTCCAATCAGAAAAGCACCATTCCATTGCTACTCTCTGCCTTCTATGACCTAGCCAGTTCTGTATCCACCTTGCCAGATAACCTCTGATCCCGTGTGACTTCACCTTTTGTACCAGTCTGCCATGAGGGACCTTGTCAAAGGCCTTACTGAAGTCCATATAGACAATATCCACTGCCCTACCTGCATCAATCATCTTTGTGACCTCTTCGAAAAAGTCTATCAAGTTAGTGAGACATGACCTCCCCTTCACAAAACCGTGCTGCCTCTCGCTAATACATCCACTTGCTTCCAAATGGGAGTAGATCCTGTCTCGAAGAATTCTCTCCAGTAATTTCCCTATCACTGAAGTAAGGCTCACCGGCCTGTAGTTCCCTTGCTACCCTTCTTAAACAAAGAAACAACATTGGCTATTCTCCAGTCCTCCGGGACATCACCTGAAGACAGTGAGGATCTAAAGATTTCTGTCAAGGCTCAGCAATTTCCTCTCTTGCCTCCTTCAGTATTCTGGGGTAGATCCCACCAGGCCCTGGGGACTTATCCACCTTAATATTTTTAAAGACGTCCAACACCTCATCTTTTTGGATCTCAATGTGACCCAGGCTATCTACACACCCTTCTCCAGACTCAACATCCAACAATTCCTTCTCTTTGGTGAATACGAATGCAAAGTATTCATTTAGTACCTCGCCCATTTCCTCTGGCTCCACATATAGATTCCCTCCCCTGTCCTTCATTGGGCCAACCCTTTCCCTGGCTACCCTCTTGCTTTTTATGTACGTGTAAAAAGCCTTGGGATTTTCCTTAACCCTATTTGCCAATGACTTTTCGTCACCTGCTCTAGCCCTCCTGACTCCTTGCTTAAGTTCCTTCCTACTTTCCTTATATTCCACCCAGGCTTCATCTGTTCCCAGCCTTCTAGCCCTGACAAATGCCTCCTTTTTCTTCTGGACGAGGCCTAAAATATTCCTCGTTATCCAAGGATCACGAAATTTGCCATATTTATCCTTTTTCCTCACAGGAACATGCCGGTCCTGAATTCCTTTCAACTGACATTTGAAAGTCTCCCACGTGTCAGATGTTGATTTACCCTCAAACATCTGCCCCCAATCAGTTCCCGCCTGATATTGTTATAATTAGCCTTCCCCCAATTTAGCATATTCACCCCAGGGCCACTCTTATCCTTGTCCACCAGCACTTTAAATTTACTGAATTGTGGTCACTGTTTCCGAAATGCTCCGCTACTGAAACTTCTACCACCTGGCCGAGTTCATTCCCCAATACCAGGTCCAGTGCAGCCCCTTCCCTAGTTGGACTATCTACATATTGTTTTAAGAAGCCCTCCTGGATGCTCCTTACAAACTCTGCCCTGTCCAAGCCCCCAGCACCAAGTGAGTCCCAGTCAATAATGAGGAAGTTAAAGTCTCCCATCACAAGAACCCTGTTGTTTTTGCTTGTTTCCAAAATCTGTCTACATATCTGCTCCGCTATCTCCCCCCGGCTGTTGGGTGGCCTGTAGTAAACCCCCAACTGCACTCTTCTTATTCCTGATCTCTACCCATATATCCTCGCTGCCCTCTGAGGTGTCCTCCCGTAGTACAGCTCTGATATTCTCCCTAACCAGTAGCGCAACTCCACCACCCCTTTTACCTCCCCCTCTATCCGCCTGAAACATCTAAATCCTGGAATGTTTAGCTGTCTTTCCCTCAACCAGGTCTCTGTAATGGCAACAACATCATAGTTCCAAGTACTAATCCAAGCTCTAAGTTCATCTGCCTTACCCGTAATACTTCTTGCATTAAAACATATGCACTTCAGGCCACCAGACCCGCTGTTTTCAGCAACATCTCCCTGTCTGCTCTTCCTCAGAGCCATACTGGCCCTATTCCCTAGTTCTCCCTCAATTTTTAAACCTTCTGACCTATTGCTCCGGTACCCACCCCCCTGCCATACGACCTCACGGCCAGGATATTTATGCCTCTCCAGTTTAGATGCAACCCGTTCTTCTTATACTGGTCACACCTGCCCCAGAAGAGCTCCCAGTGGTCCAGATAACTGAAACCCTCTCTCCTACACCAGCTGTTTAGCCACGTGTTTAACTGCTCCATCTTCCTATTTCTAGCCCCACTGGCACATGGCACAGGGAGTAATCCTGAGATTACAACCCTAGAGGTCCTGTGTTTTAACTTCCTGCTTAGCTCCCTGAACTCCTGCTGCAGGACCTCATGCCCCTTCCTGCCTATGTCTTTAGTACCAATATGTACAACAACCTCTGCCTGTTTGCCCTCCCCCTTCAGGATGCCTGCTACCCGTTCTGAGACATCCTGGACCCTGGCACCAGGGAGGCAACATACCATCCTGGACTATCTTTCACATCAACAAAAGTGCCTATCTGTGCCCCTGACTATAGAATCCCCTATGACTATTGCTCTTCTGCACTTTGATCCTCCCTGCTGAACATCAGAGCCAGCCGTGGTGCCACTACTCTGGCTGCTGCTGTTTTCTCCTGATAGGCTATCCCCCCCCCCCCCCCCCGACAGTATCCAAAGGGGTATACCTGTTCAAGAGGGGGACAACCATTGGGGATTCCTGCACTGACTGCCCACCCCTTCTTGTGGTCACCCATCTCTCTGCCTAGGGTCTGAGAGTGTGATGGAAACAGATTCACACAGCGAGTGGTTAGGATCTGGAATGTACTGTCTGGGAGTGTGGTGGAGACAGATTCACACAGCGAGTGGTTAGGATCTGGAATGTACTGTCTGTGAGTGTGGTGGAGACCGATTCACATAGCGAGTGGTTAGGATCTGGAATGTACTGTCTGTGAGTGTGGTGGAGACAGATTCACACAGCGAGTGGTTAGGATCTGGAATGTACCGTCTGAGAGTGTGGTGGAGACAGATTCACACAGCGAGTGGTTAGGATCTGGAATGTACTGTCTGTGAGTTTGGTGGAGACAGATTCACACAGCGAGTGGTTAGGATCTGGAATGTACTGTCTGTGAGTGTGATGGAAACAGATTCACACAGCGAGTGGTTAGGATCTGGAATGTACTGTCTGGGAGTGTGGTGGAGACAGATTCACACAGCGAGTGGTTAGGATCTGGAATGTACTGTCTGTGAGTGTGGTGGAGACCGATTCACATAGCGAGTGGTTAGGATCTGGAATGTACTGTCTGTGAGTGTGGTTGGAGACAGATTCACACAGCGAGTGGTTAGGATCTGGAATGTACTGTCTGTGAGTTTGGTGGAGACAGATTCACATAGTGAGTGGTTAGGATCCGGAATGTACTGTCTGAGAGTGTGATGGAGACAGATTCACACAGCGAGTGGTTAGGATCTGGAATGTACTGTCTGTGAGTGTGATGGAAACAGATTCACACAGCGAGTGGTTAGGATCTGGAATGTACTGTCTGAGAGTGTGATGGAAACAGCGAGTGGTTAGGATCTGGAATGCACTGTCTGAGAGTGTGGTGGAGGCAGATTCACACAGCGAGTGGTTAGGATCTGGAATGTACTGTCTGAGAGTGTGGTGGAGGCAGATTCACACAGCGAGTGGTTAAGATCTGGAATGTACTGTCTGAGAGTGTGGTGGAGGCAGATTCACACGGCGAGTGGTTAGGATCTGGAATGCACTGTCTGTGAGTGTGGTGGAGACAGATTCACACAGCGAGTGGTTAAGATCTGGAATGTACTGTCTGAGAGTGTGGTGGAGGCAGATTCACACGGCGAGTGGTTAGGATCTGGAATGCACTGTCTGTGAGTGTGGTGGAGACAGATTCACACAGCGAGTGGTTAGAATCTGGAAGTAACTGTCTGAGAGTGTGGTGGAGACAGATTCACACAGCGAGAGGTTAGGATCTGGAATGTACTGTCTGTGAGTGTGGTGGAGACAGATTCACACAGCGAGTGGTTAGGATCTGGAATGTACTGTCTGTGAGTGTGGTGGAGACAGATTCACACAGCGAGTGGTTAGGATCTGGAATGTACTGTCTGTGAGTGTGGTGGAGACAGATTCACACAGCGAGTGGTTAGGATCTGGAATGTACTGTCTGGGAGTGTGGTGGAGACAGATTCACACAGCGAGTGGTTAGGATCTGGAATGTACTGTCTGTGAGTGTGGTGGAGACCGATTCACATAGCGAGTGGTTAGGATCTGGAATGTACTGTCTGTGAGTGTGGTGGAGACAGATTCACACAGCGAGTGGTTAGGATCTGGAATGTACTGTCTGTGAGTTTGGTGGAGACAGATTCACATAGTGAGTGGTTAGGATCCGGAATGTACTGTCTGAGAGTGTGATGGAGACAGATTCACACAGCGAGTGGTTAGGATCTGGAATGTACTGTCTGTGAGTGTGATGGAAACAGATTCACACAGCGAGTGGTTAGGATCTGGAATGTACTGTCTGAGAGTGTGATGGAAACAGCGAGTGGTTAGGATCTGGAATGCACTGTCTGAGAGTGTGGTGGAGGCAGATTCACAGAGCGAGTGGTTAGGATCTGGAATGTACTGTCTGAGAGTGTGGTGGAGGCAGATTCACACAGCGAGTGGTTAAGATCTGGAATGTACTGTCTGAGAGTGTGGTGGAGGCAGATTCACACGGCGAGTGGTTAGGATCTGGAATGCACTGTCTGTGAGTGTGGTGGAGGCAGATTCACACGGCGAGTGGTTAGGATCTGGAATGCACTGTCTGTGAGTGTGGTGGAGACAGATTCACACGGCGAGTGGTTAAGATCTGGAATGTACTGTCTGAGAGTGTGGTGGAGGCAGATTCACACGGCGAGTGGTTAGGATCTGGAATGCACTGTCTGTGAGTGTGGTGGAGACAGATTCACACAGCGAGTGGTTAGAATCTGGAAGTAACTGTCTGTGAGTGTGGTGGAGACAGATTCACACAGCGAGAGGTTAGGATCTGGAATGTACTGTCTGTGAGTGTGGTGGAGACAGATTCACACAGCGAGTGGTTAGGATCTGGAATGTACTGTCTGTGAGTGTGGTGGAGACAGATTCACACAGCGAGTGGTTAGGATCTGGAATGTACTGTCTGTGAGACTGTGATGTAAACAGATTCACACAGCGAGTGGTTAGGATCTGGAATGTACTGTCTGGGAGTGTGGTGGAGACAGATTCACACAGCGAGTGGTTAGGATCTGGAATGTACTGTCTGAGAGCGTGGTGGTGACAGAGTCAAACTGAAGAAAGGATTCTGTCTATAAGGATTATGTGCAATTCATTGATCTAAAAATTATTCAAGTTATGGAGGCTTAGTCGAAGGCACAGATTAAGGTCGACTAAAATCAGAGCTTTCGGCAACACCTGACTCATCTTGTACTAGTTTTCTCTGCACGCGTTCCGACATGTTGTTCCTTTGCTCATGAATGATTGACATTGTTTTTCTCATAAAAACCCTCAACCTGAATAAAACTGTTTTTCTCCCCAAAAACCTGAAACATTTTCACTGCAAGAGATGGAATCTGATGGGCATGAGCTGTTTAAAAGCGAGGTGTGACTTTTATTATGAGCGTCCACATTGAATTGATTTCTTAAATTCATTAACCCAGCTCAAGCAATTCATTTGTTTTTATTGTGTTGAAAAACTGGATCCCATTTTTGATTGAAATCCTGTACTGGGAGATTCAGAGGGTCTTTGAATGGTGGCTGTGAAGCACTCTGGGAGACGGCTTACGAACATCACTCATGTTTACTGGCCAAGAGACAAAAGTATTTGATACTGAATTCCACAATGGTCTCACTTGACACTCCAAGTGTCTTTAGAAGTCTAGAGGGAGAGAAAATTAATCAAAGTTTAATCTACAGAATGAAACTCTATTCAACGTATCAAAAACAATGTGACTGCACTGAAGTGCAGCCCATCGAATAGATAATAAATGGACAGGATCACAGCATCATACAGCATGAAGGAGACCATTCAACCCATCACACCCTTTGCAATAGCTACAATTTATCCCGCTACCCTGCTCTTTCATAACAGCCTCAAGCTACTTCCCCTTCAAGGTACACAAATGAAGGTTTTGTGGCCCAGTGGTAAGTGTCCCTGTGTCTGGGGCAGAAGTTCGAGGTTAGAGTCCCACTCTGAGGATGCAATTCAGTGACCACGTTGCGCCTAGTGCAGATCCAGGCAGGTCGAGTGAATAACGGGAGAGTATAAAATCGAGATTTGCGCCAGGCGCAAAGCATTTTGCGATTAGCCTGGCCCACTCATGATGCGAGTTCCGGATCTCATCCAAAAATGATGTGAATATCATTAACCCTCATTTGCATTAATTTCAATCTCATTAACGAGATTGAAGTTGAATGCAGCGACCTTCCAGGAATTACCCGACTCCCCAGTGGGAATCACACAGGCACCGTTTAGTACTCCTGATCAAAAACGTGTATCTGGCACAATGGCTACTGAGGAGGAATAAATAGCTCAAGTGTTCTGGTGCTGCTGCCCCAGTGCTCAGGGAGGGGACCCCTCGGGATTGGGCTTGGTCAGGGGGATTTTTGTTTTGATTTATTTATTTATTGCCACATAGTCTTCAGACGTCTGTACCTTCTGCCTGAGAGAAGGGTCTGGAAGAAGGCAATGCCTGGGTGTGAGGGGTCTCTGATAATGCTGTCTGCCTTCCTGAGGCAGCGGGAGGTGTATATTTAGCATTCCACACCGTTGAAATGCTTTTGCAGATTGCTGATGCTTCTGTAGCTGGTGTGGCAGTGCTGCATGTAACTGCACGTCATCACAGGTTAAACACGCTGGAAGTCAAGGATGTTCAACTCCATCTTGAGCGCCAGTGGAATATGCAGATGCCAGGAATTGAAACCAGTGAGATTGGGCAGGAAGGCCTGCACAGAAGCATACATAGAAAATAGAAGCAGGAGGAGGCCATTCGGCCCCGCAAGATTGATTGTGTTGTCGAAGTGCGAGATCCAGATCACGACGTCTCTCGGGGTCCAGATGAATCTCAAGCGTTGTGAATCTGGCGCGAGATCTCATCGTGTCTCCAAGTCGGGTGAGTCGAGAACGGTAAATCACACCCCACATCTCCCCTTCACCTTCTCTACGGAAGACAAGCCCAGCATCTCCAGTCCCTCCAGGTAACTGATTCCACTCACTCCAGCTTCTAGTAAATCTCCTCTATCCACTCCAAAGCCTTGGACGCCCTTCCTCAAACATGAACTGAGCACAGTAAAGCAGCCATGTGATTTAGAATGGTTCAGCATAATTTCCTTACCCTTATACTGTGCGCCTCTATTTATAAAAAAAAACAGGATCCCCGATGCTCATTCAACACCTCTCTCAATTTGCCCTGTCACCTTCAAAGTTTTATGTACAGAAACTCACAGAGTTCTTGGTTCCTGTAAACCCTTAAAACAGTACCAATTAATCCTTGACCATTATTCACTGATATTCTAAACAGACAGAACATTAAGATTCAGTTGGTTACAACACTATTCAGTTACACTGTAAATTGTACAACTCTCACTATCAACTGTTAATACATTTAAAATGTAGGATCATGAAATTCTGTCTGATTACAGTGCCCAAGGTGACAGAGAAGCTGTACTTTATATTCATCACAGGGTGTGGACAGCACTCGCACGGCCAGAGTTTATTGCCCATTCCTAATTGCCCTTTAGAAGGTGGTGGTGAGCCGCCGTCTTGAACTGCTGCAGTCTCTATGGTGTAGGTACATCCACAGTGCTGTTAGGGAGGGTGTTCCAGGATTCTGACTCAGCGGCAGTGAAGGAACAGCCGATATATTTCCAGGTCAGGATGGTGAGTGACTTGGAGGGGAACCTCCAGGTGGTGGTGTTCCCAGGTATCTGCTGCCCTTGTCCTTCTAGATGGACATGGGTTTGTCAATTGACGGTTCAGTCAAGATGACTGTGGAGTTTGCACTTTCTCCCTGTGTCTGCGTGGGTTTCCTCTGGGTGCTCTGGTTTCATCCCAGAGTGCAAAGATGTGCCGGTTAGGTGGATTGGCTATGCTAAATTGCCCTTTTGTGTCCAAAAGTTTAGGTGGGGTTACTGGGGTTACGGGGATGGGGGTGGAGGCATGGTCTTAAGTAGGATGCTCTTTCCAAGAGCCGGTGCAAACTTGATGGGCCGAATAGTCTTCTGCACTGTAAATTCTATGAAAAGGTGAAGATTTGGGGGATGAAAGGCGGGATTCTCCCCTACCCGGCGTGACGGAGGGTCCCGGCGTAGGGGAGTGGTGCCAACCACTCCGGGGTCGGGCCTCCCCAAAGGTGGGGAATTCTCCCCACCTTTGGGGGCTAGCCCCACGCCGGAGCGGTTGGCACCTAAGACTGGCGCAGAAAACCGGCGCCCCAGGCAGCGGGGCTGGCCGAAAGGCTTTCAGCGGTCGTCGCATGCGCCGGCGGTGATGTCAGTGGCCAGCTGCCGATGATGTCACCACCGGCGCATTCATGATGTGGGTTTCTCTTCCGCTTCCACCATGGCGGAGGCCGTGGCGGCCGCGGAAGAGAAAGACTGCACCCAGGGCACTGGCCCGGAGTCTGAGCGGGGGGCCCCGATCGCGGGCCTGTCCACCGTTGGGGCACCCCCCCGGGGTCCGATCGCACCCCCCCCCCCCCCAGGGCCCCGGGGGCCCGCTCGCGCCGCCGATCCTGCCATTACCAGAGGTGGTTCAAACCTCGGCGGCAGGAGAGGCCTCCCAGCGGCGGGACTTCGGCCCATCGCGGGCTGGAGAATCGCCGCAGGGGCCTCGCCGATCGGAGTGCCGTGATTCCCGCCCCCGCCACATCTCGGGTGGCGGAGAATCTCTGCCACAGCGGGGGCCGGATTTTCGGCGGCCCCAGGCGATTCTCCGACCCTGCTGGGGGCTCGGAGAATTTCGCCCGAAGTCTGTTAAAACTGAAGATATTACAGCTGATCAAAGGAGGTTTTGCTTTGTAACAGAGGAGAGGAAAGTTTAAAAAGGAGATGTTCAAAAAATACTTCAGAATTTAACACGGGTTGGCCTGTAAGTGTAATTATTATCCTTCTCATTTTCTGTCTAATGTCCCTAAAATTCAAGAAGTGCCTCTGAAATTCACTATCTTGTATCTTCATTATCAGTTATGTCTATAATTTGCCAGATTACCTATTTGATCAAACTCATCTGTCTGTCCCCAGAATTTAGCTGTCTGCTCATCTGACCAGTTCCTTCAGCCTTTCCGAATCTGAGTCATTCACATGAATTAGGGGCCTGAGGGGGTCTCCAAACATTGACCCTCTGGGCCAGGCTCTGGGAGTCACTGGTAGCCCTTAGCTAACCTCATACTATGGTACAATTAAACATTAGGGGACAGATTGGCAGGAAGGGTGTGGTTTTCATAGAGTTTTGTACCTTTGTTCAGTTTTTTCCAATGTGGCTTTAGCGTTTTCCGGATCATTCTTCAGGTATGCTTTATATATTACCGAGGAATTCAGATACCCAATGAACCACGAGATAGGTTTCTTCAGCTTAATATAAATGTCTTCAGCTCTGTGTCAAAGAAGATATTGTTACTGTAGGAATTAAACACTCATGTAGCACTTTGATCGATTGGGTTTCCCTGGAGGTGTTGGTGTACTTTACAAAGTCTATTACTTTGGGACTGAGTGCATCATCACCCGTACAGTGATGTAAGAGAACATATGACATGCACTGAGTATATTGTTGGACAGAGCGGTGTGTAGAAGCAAGGATGGAGACAGCTCCTAGCTTGGACTTTTTATTGTACCTATGTGTATAGTTTACAGCAGAGATCAGGTCGAGGCGGAGAACCAATAATGCAGCTCGCATTCGGATTGAAGAAATGGAGTGAAAAAAACAACTGTGGCATCACAGGAAACTGGTAAGTTGATTGACCAGTAAATGGTTGATGTAAGCGACAGCATGTTAATAGCTAGCCTAGGACTTAGGTGTTGCAGCATATCTATAAATATAAACAAGTAAAACTTTAAAATGAATAGTACAGTAAAATTCCTAAAACACATACCTATGTAATTAAGAAACGTATAACTTAATACTCACTATTCATAAGCATATTACATTGTAGTACACAAAGAAATTATTCTAAGTTAAATTAATTTAATTGAATTAACTAAATAAGAAACAGTGGCAGGACAGGTGTTGTTTTGCAGCTGTGGAATGTGGGAGTTTCTGCATACTCGGACTATCCAGGATAATGCAGAAACCATAAGCAGCTGAAGGAATTCCATATCAGGATTATCGATCTGGAGGCTGAACTGCAGACACTGACCAACATTTTTTTTTATAAATGTTTTTATTCAGTTTTCGTATTTTATATTGAACAAATTACAAATTGTTAGGAGAGAGAAACAAAAAAAAAAAAAAAACAAACAAAAACAAACACGCAAAAATTAACATACATATTTACAGGTAAGCATCTTCGTAGTAGTAACTGCGCCCCCCCCCCCCCCCCCCCTCAACATGTTTATTTAGCTTGGTTTTGGGCCTTAGCTAGCCATCGAACCCCCGTAATGAACCTGTAGCCCCCCCCCCCCTCCCGCTACCTTCCCCCGACTATTCTTCCTCTTGTACATTGGCCACAAATAGGTCCCGGAACAGTTGCATGAATGGCTCCCACGTTCTGTGGAAGCCGTCGTCCGACCCTCGGATGGCAAATTTGATTTTCTCCATTTGGAGAGATTCCGAGAGGTCGGACAGCCAGTCCGCAGCTCTGGGCGGTGCTGCTGACCGCCAGCCAAACAGGATTCTACGGCGGGCGATCAGGGAGGCAAAGGCAAGGGCATCCGCCCTCCTCCCCAGGAATAGATCTGGCTGTTCTGAAACCCCGAAGACCGCCACTATCGGGCATGGCTCCACCCTCACTCCCACCACTTTGGACATTACCTCGAAGAAGGCTGTCCAGTACTCCACGAGTCTGGGGCAAGACCAGAACATGTGGGCGTGGTTGGCCGGGCCTCTTTGGCACCGTTCACATCTGTCTTCCACCTCCGGGAAGAACCTACTCATACGGGTTCTTGTTAAGTGGGCTCTATGTACCACTTTTAGTTGCGTCAGGCTGAGCCTTGCGCACGTGGAGGTGGAGTTGACCCTATGCAGTGCTTCGCTCCAGAGTCCCCACCCGATCTCCATCCCCAGGTCGTCCTCCCATTTCCTCCTTGTTGCGTCCAGTACGGTGTCGTCCCTATCTACCAGTCGGTCATACATGTCACTACAGTTCCCTTTCTCTAGGATACTTGCGTCCAGTAGGTCTTCCAGTAGTGTCTGTCGTGGCGGTTGTGGGTACGTCCTTGTCTCCTTTCGTAGGAAGTTTTTGAGCTGCAGGTACCGTAGCTCGTTCCCCCCAGCTAGCTGAAATTTCTCTGTCAGTTCGTCCAGTGTTGCGATCCTGTCGTCCGTGTATAGGTCCCTGACTGTCAGTGTCCCCCCGTCCTGCCTCCACCTTTTGAAGGTGGCGTCGGTCAGTGCTGGTTTGAACCTATGGTTGTTGCAGATGGGAGCCCTGTTCGACATTTTGGTCAGGCCAAGTTGCTGCCGCAGTTGGTTCCAGGATTGGAGGGTGGCTGTCACCACTGGGCTGCTGGAGTGTTTTTTGGGTGGGGATGGGAGTGCTGCCGTGGCGAGGGCCCGGAGGGAGGTTCCCATGCAGGAGGCCTCCTCCGCCCGCACCCACTCAGCTTCTGGCTCCTGGATCCATCCCCTTACTCGCTCGGCTGTTGCTGCCCAGTGGTAGAATTGTAGATTCGGGAGGGCTAACCCTCCCCTGGTTTTTGTTTTTTGTAAGACCTTCTTTGGGATCCTAGCATTTTTACCCCCCCATACGAACGCCATGATGAGTTTGTCCAGCGCTTTGAAAAAGGCCTTGGGGATGTAGATCGGAATGGATCTAAACAGGAAGAGGAACCTGGGCAGTACGTTCATTTTGATCGTCTGAACTCTCCCCGCGAGGGAGAGCGGGAGTGTGTTCCATCTTTGCAGGTCCTTTTTAACTTCCTCCGTCAGGCTGGTGAGGTTCCATTTGTGGATCCCTTTCCAGTCATGGGCTATTTGGATCCCCAGGTAGCGGAATTTATGTCGGGCTTGTTTGAACGGCAGCCCCTTTAGTGCTGCCCCCCCCCCCCCCCCCCCCCCCCCTTGCGGGTGTAATGGGAAGATCTCACTTTTGCTCATGTTGAGTTTGTAGCCCGAGAAGGCTCCAAACTCTTTCAGGAGCGCGATGATTCCGTCCATGCTGCTTTGTGGGTCCGAGATATAGAGGAGCAGATCATCCGCATAGAGTGAGACTCTGTGCTCTCTACCTCCCCTTCGGATCCCCCTCCAATTTTTTGCTGCCCTGAGCGCGATTGCTAGCGGTTCGATTGCTAGTGCGAACAGCAGCGGGGACAGTGGGCATCCTTGTCTGGTGCCCCTGTGCAGCTGGAAGTATTGGGAGTTGGTATTGTTGGTCTGTACACTCGCCATGGGAGCGTTGTACAGGAGCTTTACCCAAGCGGTGAACCCTGTTCCAAGCCCGAACCGCTCCAGTACCTCTATGAGGTATATGACACTGACCAACATAAGGGAGAGGGAGAAATAGCTGCTCCAGAAGACAGTCACACCTCTTCGAATTGGGTTGTCCATTTTGCTCAGCGGTGAGGAGCAGGGGGATGTGACCACGAGTGAGACAGGTAAACAAACCCAGTAAACAGGGTGGAGCAAATCAGACTCAGATTTACGGGATGGAAGAGCAGACTGGCCATGTCACCAGGGCAAAGGAGGCTTTCCAAATTGGGGGGGGGGGGTGGGGAGGACAAAGGAATATGGTGGCACTATTACAGTGCTAAATGGGATTGACTTTGTACAGATCAAGCAACTCAAGATTGGGCATCCATGAGATGCTATAGGCCATTAGCAGCAGCAGAACTGTATTCAACCACAATCTGCAACCTTATGGCCCAGCATATCCCCCACTCTACCATTAACACCAAGCCAGGGGACCAACCCTGGTTTAATGAAGAGTGCAGGAGAGCATGCCAGGAGCAACATCAGGCATAGCGAAAAATGGGGTGTCAACCTGGTGAAGCTACAACACAGGACTACTTGTGCGCCAAACAGCATAAGCAGCAAGTAATAGGCAGGGCTAAACAATTCCACAATTAACGTATCAGATCTAAGCTCTGCAGTCCTGAGTCATCCAGCCGTGAATGATAGCTGACAATTAAACAACTCACTGGAGGAGGAGGCTGCACAAATATCCCCATCCTCAATGATGGAGGAGCCCACCACAGGTGTGCAAAAGACAAAGCTGAGGCATTCGCAACAATCTTCAGCCAGAAGTGCCGAGTGGATGATCCATCTCGGTCTCCTCCGGAGGTCCCCAGCATCACAGATGTGAGTCTTCAGCCAATACGATTCACTCTACGTGATATCAAGAAACGGCTGAAGGCATTGGATACTGTAAAGACTATAGGCCCTGATAATATTCTGGCAATAGTACTGAAGACTTGTCCTTCAGAACTTTCCGCACCCCTAACCAAGCTGTTCCAGTACAGCTACAACACTGACATCTACCCGGCAATGTGGAAAATTGCCCAGGTGTGTCCTGTACACAAGAAACAGGACAAATTGAACCCAGTCAATTCCCGCCCAATCAGTCTACTCTATCATCGGCAAAGTGATGGAAGGGGTCAGCAAAAGTGCTGTCAAGCGGCACTTACTCAGCAATAACCTGTCTACGGACGCTCAGTTTGGGTTCCACCAGGGTCACTCAGCCCCTGACCTCATTACAGACTTGGTTCAAACATGGACAAAAGAGCTGAATGTCAGAGGTGAGGTGAGAGTGACTGCCCTTCACATCAAGCAGCCACGGCTAAACTGGAGTCAATGGGACTCAGGGGGAAAACTCTCTGCTGGTTGGAGTCATACCTGGCACAAAGGAAGATGGTTGTGGGGTTGGAGGACAATCATCTTAACTCCAGGACATCACTGCAGGAGTTCCTCAGGATAGTGTCCTAGGTCCAACCATCTTCAGCTGCTTCATCAATGACCCCTTTTCCATCATAAGATCAGAAGTGGGATGTTTGCCAATGACTGCACAATGTTCAGCACCATTCACGACTCCTCAGATAATGAAGCAGCCAACGTCCAAATGCAGCAAAACTGGACAATATCCAGGTTGGGCTGACAAGTGGCAAGTTACATTTGTGCCACACAATGACAATCTCCGACAAGAGAGGATCTAACCATTGCCCCTTGACATTCAATGGCATTACATTCACTGAATCCTCCACTATCAACATCCTGGGGGTTACCATTGATCAGAAACTGAACTGCACGAGCCACATTAATACTGTGGCTACCAGAGTAGGTCAAAGGCTAGGAATCCTAAAGTGAGTAACTCACCTCCTGCCCCCCCCCCCCCCCCCCCACTGGCCTGTCCACTATCTACAAAGCACAACTGTGCAGTGTAATGGAATATTCTCCACTTGCCTGGATGAGTGCAGCTCCAACAACACTCAAGAAGCTCAACACCATCCAGGACAAAGCAGCCCATTTGATTGCTCCCCTTCCACAAACGTTCAAACCCTCCACTACTGATGAACAGTGACAGCCGTGTGTACCACCTACAAGATGCACAGCAGTAACTCAGCAAGGTTCCTTAGACAGCACCTTCCAAACCCATGACCACAGCCATCTAGAAGGTCAAGAGCAGCAGATATCTGGGAACACCAACAGCTGGAGGTTCCCCTTCAAGTCACTCACCACTCTGACTTGGAAATATTTTGGCGTTCCTTCACTGTCACTGGGGCAACATCCTAGCCCTCACTAACAGCACTGTGGGTGTACCTACAAAAGACTTCAGCGGTTCAAGTGGGCAATTCACCACCACCTTCTGACGGGCAACTAGGGATGGGCAATCAATGCAGGCCTAACCAGCTTTGCACACATACTGTAAATGAATAAAAAATAAGTGGGGGACAGAATACATATGGCATTAACCCTTTGTATTCTGAATATTTCCCATAATGTAACAGAGGGGGGATTGACACTGTTTTCAGCAGCAACGAGCAAGGGCAATAGCTTCCTCAGAGTAGGAATTTGTGGCACATTGCCCTCCATATTGACTTCTTATCTGCATTTAAATTCTTAACCGTCTGTTTCGCCCGACCTTCCTGACTCAGGCCAGATGAGATTCAGGCAGCACCACACTTCCTGGGCTCCAGCAACAAAGTGTAAATGGATCAGAGTGAAAGAGGACGTACCACTGTTTTATAACTTCAGTAACACAGGGAAATTAAATGTCACATTGAAAATAGTAGGCCAGACAGAAAAGGAGAAGGTCATTGTTTAAGGTAAGTGAATGGGATGTGGGGGATGTTAGTTCGGACATCAACTGGGGTAGTCAGACATGGGGGAGTATTGGACATCGGGGTGGGGGAGCTGGAGTTAGACATCAGCAAGGGTTGGGGACTCGGAGTCGGACATTGGGGAAATGCAGAGTCTGGACTTTGGGTGGAGGCAGAATCAGGCAGGGGAGAATGGAGGGTTCGGACAGCGGGCGAGGGAGTCAGACATCAGGGGTGTGAGGGCTTCGGATATCCGGGGGGGGGGCCGTCAGATATGGGATTGAGAGTCAGACATGGGGGTGTTGGGGGGGGGGGGGGGGGGGGGGGGGGGGTCAAACATCAGAGGAGGGAATCAGACGTCGCCAAGTGGGAGGGGCAGGGAGCGGGACACCCGGGAATGCGGAGTCTGGACTTCGGATGAGGGGGTTTCAGACATGGCGGTGTGGGGGATTTGGACATTGTGGGGAGAGGCAGATACGGGGTGTTTGGGGGTTTGGAGATGCGCAGGGAGTTACAGATGGAGGGTGGGGGGTTTAGACATCTGGGGGGGGGGAATTGGACATTGGAGGTAGTCAGAGATCAAGTGGGGGAGTTGGACATCAGGGGTGGGGTTGGATCAGAGAGGGTCGGGTTGGGTAAGGGTCATTCATGTGGGGGGATAGTTGGGTCGATGGTCCAATCAGGTCAGATCGAGGGGGGAGTGGGCAATCTTGTGAGGGGTTGGATACTTAGTTGCGGCGGATTATGTGGGGGGGGTCTCCAGAATCTTGGGAGTTTGGGGGGTGTCCTTTATGGGGTTCAGTGTGAGCTTTTAATATAGTAACGCCAAAGTTAGAAATGCTTTATTTCTTTCTAACTCTTTCAGAATAACCACGAGGGTAAAACTGGCAGAACCATCCAAAGTTAGTGATTTAAATCACTTCTGTCAGATGGTTCCCAGATCAGTATAATTGTCCAGAGGAAGTTAATGCTTCTGGACAATTGCCGGGTAAACCCTTACCCCGGAACTTCCTGAAGGAATTCCCCAGCACATCTTTGGAGTACTCCCCAATCCAGTGCTGGGGAGCCAGGATGTTGCAGGCCCAAGAATCCAGGCGGCTGTATTGCCCACTGTCAGGGTTTGGCAGCTCGGGGTGGGAGAGGAACTTGCAGTGGGATGGGGAGGATCCAGGAGTCATGGCCCATTGAGGTACCAACAACATAGGCAGGACAAGGAACGAGGTCCTACATAGTCAGCATAAGGAGTTAGGCACCAAATTATGAAGCAGAACCTCAAAGGTAATAATCACTGGATTATTGCCTCAGCCATGAGCAAACTGGAATCGGACAAATAAGATTAGAGACATGAATGCATGGGAGAATTGGGTTACAGTTCATGAGGCACTGACACCAGTACTGGGGAAAGTGGGGGCTGTCCATTGGGACCATGCTGGGGACCAGGGTTTTAGCAAGTAGTATAACATAGAATTTACAGTGTGGAAGGAGGCCATTCAGCCCATCGAGTCTGCACCGGCTCTTGGAAAGAACACCCTACCCAAGGTCCACACCTCTACCCTATCCCCATAACCCAGTAACCCCACTCAACACTAAGGGCAATTTTTAGACACTAAGGGCAATTTATCATGGCCAATCCAACTAACTTGCACATCTTTGGACTGTGGGAGGAAACCGGAGCACCCGGGGGAAACCCACGCACACACGGGGAGAATGTGCGGACTCCTCACAGACAGTGACCCAAGCTGGGAATCGAACCTGGGACCCTGGAGCTGTGAAGCAATTGTGCTAACCACAGTGCTACCGTGCTGCCCAAAGGAAGGAAAGTAAGGAGGGTTTTTAATTAAATGGTGGGGCCAAGGAATCAAATTTGGGAAGATGTGGTAAATCAAACAATAGAACAAGGCAAGAGAGAAAGCTATTAATGTGGGAAATGATAAATAGACCATGACAGGAAGGGACAGAGAGTACAAATTTAAGAGTAAATTAGCAGATAAGAGATTGCAAAAATAATAAAAGGACAAAACGTGAGGCTCTGTATCTGGATGAACATCGCATTCGAAACAAAACAGATGAACTGATAGTGTAAATAGTAATATTATGATCCAATAATCATTACAGAGACATGGCTATGGCCCCGTGTCCACCACCTTCTCAGAGAGAGAGTTCCAAAGTTGCACAATCCTCTGTGAGAAAAGAATTTCTCAGTTTTGCCCTAAAAAGGGGGCCCCTAATTTTGAAACCGTGCCCCCCGGTTCTGGACACACCTACAAGAGGAAACATCTTTTCCATGTCCACCTTGTCAAGACCATTCAGTATCTTATATACTTCAATCAAGTCATCCTCTCACCCTTCCAAATTCCAGTGGAAACAAGCCTGTACGCAGTGGAGAAGGAAGGAAGACACACAGCCCCATTTGTTAACATCTGGACAGATGTCAGCAAACGAACAAAATAATTGCATGCCTGTCCCCAGTTTATTTGAATGAGCATGCACTATGTGGCTTCAAAACCAACACTAGCTTAAACTGCATCATAGAAGCTCGCAGTCTGGACACAGACATCACTTGGGTAGCTTACAAGGGAGCAGGAGAATACTGTCTTGTCACCTCCCTGAAACAGTACCAGTATGACACAACTTATTGCAACATTACCAACAGCACATTCTGTATGAAAACAGACAAACCGGTCAGGCTGGGTCTCACCCAGCTAATTGACAGTCACAAAGGGAAAGGGTGGATGTAAATGCCACTGACAAGCTCTGACAGAACTTGGGGGAATATTATGAAGAGTACGATACAGAGCTAAAACCCCTACCAGGGGAATTACACCAGTTTGGATAACATTGGCTACTGCACACAAAACATTTACTAAAGTAACCCAACAAACTCAAGAAGTAAAAAGGCAACTTAAAGAAATGAAAGCCACCACTTGGTGGGATGATTTTTGGAACTGGGGCTCAAACATACAAATACACCCATTTGTTCACCTCACATCACACCTGGCTGTAATCCTGATTCCTGTTCACTTTAATTTATCTCATCATCCTCACAGTCAAATTCTGCTGAGGAAAACAAAGATTACACAGCAACAGAATATGGGACCCATGCTTGCAGCAGGGTCCCCTCTGATTATGTAGAACTAAAGAACCCTTCAGGACTCCTGTTTTTGCATAATGGGTAAACGTTATGCATGTACCTCAGGCCCATGAATGTATGATGCTAGCTATAATGTATTTTGTGGACAGTAGCAGAGCATTTGTGTGTAATTTTTCATTTGTGTGCATGTCATTTTTTTAAATTTAGTATTAATTGGATTGTAAATATGTTGAACTTAGTGTGTAAATATACTGGCCCTTGCCTGACTGATGAGTGACTGGGGATGCTGGGCAGGTATTGGTCCTGAGTCTGTGATCCACCACGCTTTGCGTTCAGGATCACAAGGAGGGAAATGTGGCCACCTAAAATGGTGTCTGGCAAGGGATGCTGGGTAAAGAGGCCAAGTTCAAGAACAAGCAGGCTGCAACTCAGAATAAACACTTCAGCTGCCCAGACTCTTGCAATACACAGGTAATCAGTCATCTCCAGGACATCCAGGAACAATAGGACTTGCATATTAATTTCACACAGCTAACAGACACAACGGGCCTACCTTACTTATTTGGAAGGGCCTACGTGCCCTGGGCACCTACGGACATGGTCGGTAAGGACACGATAAAGGTGGAGGACCTTGATTAGACTTAATCGATCAGGATGATTGAACCCGGATCGATTGATTGGTGGCCCACTGGGACCGCCCACAAAAAGAGTGCAAAATCCCCAGGGATAAAAGATGCTACACAAACCTATGATCTCTCTCTGCAGCAGCAACCAAACAACAGTGATCATCATCGGCCAACGAGGGAGACCATCACCCAAACAGCAGAAGGAAGACCAGAACCAGGAACAGACCAGACCAAGGACCGACCATCGGGGACTGCAAAACTCAGGATCACAGATAAAGGCCAATATCTGTCCGGCACTTGTCAGTCACCTCCAAAGTTAAGTCAAGGTCTTGTATGAACTTGTTATGTAATATAACTTATGTTGTGTGTGTGTGATTGTCTAACCTTAACATTGTGTGCACATGAGTACATACTGATTTTTAATGAAACAGTTTTGCAGTAATTTGTCTACGGTATACAGGTTAAGACACACTGGTTTAGTAACTTTATCGCCGATCCTTCACTATCGCTGGGACAAAATACTGGAACTCCCTCCCTAACAGCACAGTGGGTGTATCTACACCTGAAGGACTGCAGCGGTTCAAGAAAGCAACTCATCAACGCCTTCTGAAGGGCAACTAGGGATGGGCATTAAATGCTGGCCTAACCAGCGACACCCACACCCCAGAAATGAATTGAAAAAAAGGTTTAATAATTACGCCCTGGAGGCACTCATCAATGTTGTATGGCAACAACAGGGTGTCCTCTAGCTGAGGGATCTCTCCAGGAGGCCCACCAGCCTCCACTTGCCAGCCTAGGGGGCGGTTGCAAGGGAGGTCAGCTCGTCAGATGCTCATTTGATGTAGACAGACGATGAATGACCTCATCCACTCCGCCTGAGTAAGGGGAAAACTTCACGTTAAAAATGTTGCCGAGTTGGCGGACAAGGACAGAGACCGTGCCCGTGGGGAGGGTGAGATCAGTCTCTCCCACTAATCCAGTATGCATGAACCCTCCATGAGTTGATAACAACATGACATTCTCAATGAGTGAGAGGCAATAATGCATTCAGTCTCTTCATGAACTGAATCGATCTGTTTTCTCCTACAGGAACCAGCAGTTCCCGGCACACCTCTGGGCCCAGACTAAGCCCCAGACTTCAGGCCACATCAGACAAGAAAACTGAAGAAGGGGATCCTTCACTGCATTCACCGGCACCTTCCGCCAGCTATACAGCTGTATAACAGGCTCACTAGGGGTCACATTCTGGGGAACACCTCACAGGAATGGCTCCACAACACTCAGAGGCAGTGACACCTCACTCTGGTACTTGGAGGACGCCTGGAGCTCAGGCACCTGCTGAATCCCTACCTGGGACCCTCACTGTTCTCCCTCTAAGGTTAGTGAAGCCTAACCAGACTTCCTGTTCATCCAGGAGAAGTGCAAGCTTCTTTCTTTTCAAAACATTCTGCCCCGTTTGGGACCTTGCTGCGCCTCTGTTTTGTCCTGTATATTTGGGGCTATCTTCAATCACAGGGGGTGGGCTAACTTCAGCTGCTGTTACCTTCAGTTCTTCAACTAAGTAGGGCATCACCCTCACTCTTCCTTGTCCTATATGGGAATTTCCCTGTTCCCCGTTTAAATTTGTTATGAAACTATCAAACCAAACAAACGTTAGCTCATTTGCACCCTCTGTTATCTTGGGAATTTGCATTCCCCCGAACCTCTTCCACACCTCCTGGAACATTACTGCCCCCAAATAAATGCTGTACTCCTTTGTCGCTCTTCAACCAGGTGAGGCATCTCCCTCACTATCTGCTTGCCTGTTTGGGAACTCCCCTCATCACTGTTTCAATCTACCAGGAAGTTGTCTGCCAAAGAGATCACTGGCCTATTCCTCTTTTCCTCTGCAGGTCCCTCAGGGACCTCTTTTATCAATGTTGGTCTAGCTTTGACCTTTTCAACTTGCTCAACTTTGACCTTGTCCCTTTGCACTTCTGCTGCCTTTCTTTGGCCCTTTTAACTTGCAGTGTTTGCAGTGTCTCTACAGGAAGGTCTGGCTCCTCTCTCATTGTCTCCTTTAATTGTTTTGGAACTCCCCTGGTCAAATTTGAGCTGAGGGGAAGGATGGAGAGGTTCTATAATTCATGGGCGTTATTCATTATGCACTTTCGAGAATTGGATGACATCGAACATTGGGGCAGGGATGGGGGGTGGGGGGGGAGAGTTGGGGGGAGGGGGACCGTATGTGTTAATGGTGACTTTGGACGATTCCTGATTCCTTTTTGTCATTTCTTTGTGTTAACATGCGGGCTAATGTTTGGGGGTTTGGTGGGAGGATGGGATTGTTGTTATTGATATGGGGATTGACATTACATTCATTACTGATTATTGTTTATTGTTGGGTGTAAATTTGGGAGAAAATGTGAAAAAGGAGAATAAAAAATATTTTTTTTAAACTCTCCAATGGTACCTCTGGCACCAATCTGAAAGGTAACAGATAGTTTTCCAGTGCTAGAAGCATCACAGCACAGAAGGAGGCCATTCAGCCCCATCCTGTCCCTGCAGGACAGCTCGTTCCACTCCTTCCAGTACCCCAGGAGCAGTGCTGTTTAAATCTGCAAAAATGTACCAACGAACTCAATTTCCACATCATCCTCTTTGCCTGTTTTAGGTTTCACTGGTCTTTCCAGGGCCCTCGTTAAAGTATTTTCACACTTACCCTCTGTCTGGCTTCTCAGAGTGACTGGACCTTTAAACTTACCCGCTTTACGGCAGCTAGTGCTGCAAAAGAAAGGGTGTGTCTTCCTCACGCTTGATTCTCCTGCCTGTTTAGCAGGCTCGGGAAGCCGCCGCACTGCTCCTTTCTCACCCAGCCCCAATTCGGAATTCCGGGACGTAAGACAATTCCTGTGGTACTGGAAGGAGTGGAACGAGCTGTCCTGCAGGGACAGGATGGGGCTGAATGGCCTCCTTCTGTGCTGTGACCATGCTGTGATGCTTCTAGCCCTGGAAAACTATCTATTACCTTTCAGATTGGTGCCAGAGGTACCATTGCAGAGTTTTTTAAAAATATTTTTTATTCTCCTTTTTCACATTTTCTCCCAAATTTACACCCAACAATAAACAATAATCAGTAACGAATGTAATGTCAATCCCCATATCAATGTTAACGATCCCATCCTCCCACCAAACCCCAAACATTAGCCTGCATGTTAACATAAACAAATAACAAAAAGGAATCAGGAATCACCCATTGTCACCATTAACACATAGTCCCCTCCGCCCAACCCTCCCACCCATCGTAATGTCCGATGTAATCCAATTCTCGAAAGTGCATAATGAATAATGCCTATGAATTGTCGAACCCCTCCATCCTTCCCATCAGTTCAAACTTAACCTTCTCAAGAGTCAAGAATTCCATCAGGTCCCCCTGCCACGGCACAGGGTGGAGAGGTTGCTCTCCAACCTATCAGGATCTGCCTTCGGGCGATCAACGAGGCAAAGGCTACAACATCTGCCTCCGCACAGGTTTCCAACCCCAGCTGGTCCGACACCCTGAATATGGCCTCCCGTGGGCCCGGGTCCAGTTTCACGTGCACCACTTTAGAGATTACCCTAAACACCTCCTTCCAGTAATCCTCCAGCTTTGAACAGGACCAAAACATATGAACATAGTTTGCGGGGCCTCCCCGCAACATTCAAACTCATCTTCTACCCCCTCAAAGAGCCGGCTCATCCTCGCCCTTGTAAGGTGCGCCCTACACACCACCTTCAGCTGTATCAGCCCCAACCTCGCATACAAGGTGGAGGCGTTCACTCTCCAGAGTACCTCACACCAGAACCCCTCCTCCATACCCTCTCCCAACTCTTTCTCCCACTTTGCCTTGATCCCTTCTAGCGGCACCTTCTCCTCCTCCAAAATAGCCCCGTAAACCTCCGACACTACCCCATAAACCCCCTTCTCCAGTCACCCTGTCGTCAGCACCTCCTCCAGCAATGTGGAAGCCGGCTCTACCGGGAAGCTCTGTATCTCCTTTCTGGCAAAGTCTCGAACCTGCCTGTAGCTAAATATTTCCCCCTGCTCCAGCCCATACTTCGCTTCCAGCTCCTTCAATCCTGCAAAATGATCCCCAAGAAACAAATCTTTTAGTGTCCTAATTCCTTTCTCCTCCCATCTCTGAAAATTTCCATCCCACTTCCCTGGCTCAAATCTATGGTTCCCCTGAATCGGCATTTCCTTTGACCCTGCCCCCAACCCAAAGTGCTGTCAAAACTGCCTCCAAATTCTCAACAAAGCTATTACTACCGGACTCCTGAGTATCTCCCTGGGAGCGTCAGGAGCGGCGCTGTCGATAGCGCCTTCAATCCCGACCCCCATTCTGATCCATTGGGAGTCAACCCCTCTGACCCAGCTCCGTACCTTCTCCACATTCGCCGCCCAGCAATAATACATCAGGTTTGGAAGACCTAAACCCCCTACCTGCCTTTGTCTCTGTAGTAGCACATTTTTAAATTCTGGCCACCTTCCCTCCCCATATGAACGAGGTAATCTTCCCTTTAATCTCTCTAAAAAATGCCTTTGTCAGGAAAATCAGCAGGCATTGAAAAATAAACAGAAATCATGGCAACAGTGCAGGAACCGCCTGGAGCTGACCCACCAGTGACAGAGGGAGACCATCCCACCTTGCCAGATCAGCTTTCACCTTCCCCTCCAAACTAGAAACGTTGTACCCACGGAGCCAAACCCCCCCCCCCCCCCCCCCCCCCCCACCACCACCACCACTCCCAGGCAACCTGCACCCCCAGGTATCTAAAGTGAGTCCCTGCCTTCCGAATATCATTTCAGAATTAATGTTAAATATAATAATATTTACCACTCAGGATCTAGGTGAGAGAATAAACCTGTGGTTTCATTTTGATGGGTGTTGGTGAACATTGCTGTGTACATTATATATTTACCTCTCTTTGTCAGGGAAAGTGATTGCATCAAATATTTCCTTGTATTCATTCCAAGCCGTTTTCTGTTCTTTATTTTCATAGGGCTCTAACAGTGCGAACAGCTGTAAATGAAAAATACAAGAGAAAGAATGACCACATTGGATCATATCCTGTAAAACGGGATATTACATTAACTGTGTGTTCAAACACATTCAAGGTAAACTCTTATCAAAAATAATTCCGTCATTGGAAACCCAGGATACAGCTCCTGTGAAAGCAACTCTCACTGGACCACTGCTGTCAATGAGAATTCTTCCACCCAATTCTTAATTGTACAATAAATGCAATGTGGTGATATGATTTGCATACCTGTCTGCCATTGGGGCAGAACACCGGCTTACCGTTGGCCCTGGTCGGTCATGTGCCTCTCGACCGATTGGTCGAGAGGCTGAGTTAACCGCGCCTCCTTGCCGAGGTATAAATAGTCAAACGTCCAGCGGTCGTCCATTTTATTGTAGACGACCGCAGGGCTAAAGTTCTAGTTTATTAAAGCCTAACTCTTGTAAAGCAACTCGTCTCTCGTACAATTGATGGCACATCATGCATGAGATACAATTCACTCCTTCATCTTTAAGCCAGTGAAAATGATTTGCAGTTTGAGTTGAAGTTACTGAGTGCGCGACGTTTCCGATGTCAACCCATGGCTGAGTTAATAGCCATCTTATCGCTGAGCCAGATGGCTGAAGCCCTGCTTCAGACACGTGGACACAAGATTGAGAGCTGCCATTCTAATGTCTAGTCCAGTATGGAGGGGGTGCTGCACAGTCTCGCAGATAAGATGTCAACACAGTTTCTGTCTGACGGTGCAGTTCACTCAGGAATTTCCCATGATGATGAGCTGCTGATCTCACCGTGGTGGCTTGGTCAATGTTTATCCATCGCTGAAACAGATTATCTGATCATTATCACCGTGCTATTAGTGGGATCTTGCTGTGTGTAAATTGGTCACTACAATTCATTGGCTGCAAAGCACTTTGGGATGTGGAAGTTGTTACACACATGCAAGGTTTTCTTTCATTTTACTTACCTCTTGTACAATCCGAGCTGGGTTCTCAGGGCAGTTGTCGTAACCTAATATATGGGGAACGTCATTGCAATACAAAGCCACACAGCCTTTAGGTTTTAGAACCCTCTCAGCCTCCTTCATAAACTTCTCCATGTTAAACCAATGAGCTGCTGCTCCTGATGTTACCAGGTCAACGGAACCATCCTCAAACTCCAGGTCCTCCGCCAGACCCTGTCTGTCGAGTGAATCAACAAACACAAAAATATAGAATCAATACAGTGGAGAAGGAGGCCATTTGGCCCATCAAGTCTACACAAACCCTACAAAAGACCACCCCACCTAGGGGGGCTAAGGGGTTGACCCCCTGGACACGAAGGGATAATTTAGCAAGGCCAATCCACCTAAGATGCAAATCTTTTCAATATCTTTGCAGATTTTGAATGGATGCACCAGACACATCTAATATCTCAGGAGGTTATGTGGCTTGGCCATGCTAAATTGCCCCCTAGTGTCCAAAGGTTAGGCAGGGCTGATTGGCCTCCTCCTGTTCCTATTTCTTATGGTCTAATGGTCTTATTGTTGTACTGCCTGGCAAGAGTTTCTTCTGAGTGGCCTGCTGATCAAATGGGCAGCACGGTAGCACAGTGGTTACCACTGTTGCTTCATAGCGCCAGGGTCCCAGGTTTGATTCCCTGCGTGGGTCACTGTCTGTGTGAAGTCTGCACATTCTCCTTTTGTTTGTGTGGGTTTCCTCCGGGTGCTCCGGTTTCCTCCCCCAAGTCCCGAAAGACGAGCTTGTTGAGTAAACTGGACATTCTGAATTCTCCCTCCGTGTACCTGAACAGGCGTCGGAGTGTGGCGACTAGAGGCTTTTCATAGTAACTTCATTACATTGTTAATGTAAGCCTATTTGTGACAATAAAGATTATTATAATTATGTTGAAGCAGCCAATTGGCAGGCAGCTCAGGACGGCAATATTAACCTGGCATTCAAACCAGAAAACCTGCGACACTACATCATCACAAGGCCTTCAACAACGGATGTTGATCCAGTGTCTGGAATTCAGCTCAGTCGACAGGACTGATAACATCCCCAGCTTTATTGGTTAAGCGGAATGTTTCAGAGGCCAGGTTCTCAGTAGACTCTCTGGCCATAATTTTTCAGCTATTCCCGCCAGCGGGATCTTTCAGTCCCACCAATGGCAAACCTCTGCTGTGGAATTCCTGGCAGCAGGGGGATGCATAGAACGGGAGAACCCGATGACAGCAGCAGGATCAGAAGATCCCACCACTGGCCAAAGGCGGGAAACATGATACGGGCGTGAAAAATCCCACATTCTGGCTTCTCTGATACACGTGGCCCATCAAATACAAATAGCCTTCATATAGCTCCCTTTGATGTTGGGTTGTGCTGTTAGTAGCACCTCAGAAATAGTGGGCACGATTCTCCGATCCCCACGCCGGGTGGGAGAATCGCGGGAGTGCCGGGCGAATCACGCCACGCCGCCCTGGCACCCGCACGCGATTCTCCCACCCCCCCAAAATGGAGTGTCGCGTTTTGCGAAAGGCCGCTTGGAGAATCGCCGCTCCGGTCGAGCGGCGATTCGCTGGCCCGGATGGGCCGAGCGGCCTGCCGAATCCGACCGATTCACACCGGCGCCAACCACACCTGGTCACTGCCAGCGTGAACATCGCGCGACAGCTGTGTGTGGGGCCTGTGGTGGGCGGAGGGAGGTTCGAGCACCAGGTGCCCACCGATCGTCGGGCCGGCGTCCCTGAAAGACGCACTCTTTTCCCTCCCCTGCCCCGCAAGATCAATCCTCCATGTCTTGCGGGGCAGCAGAGGGGAAGACGGCAACCGCGCATGCGTGGGTGACGTCATTTAGGCACCACCGGCCGCGTCATTCAGGTCGCGCCGCTTTGACACAAGCGTCAAGGCCCAGCGCGCGAGATTGACGCGCCGCCGCTCCTAGCCCCCTGGGGGGGGGGGGGGGGGGGGGGGGAATAGGGGGTGAGGAGCGGCCTCTGACGCCGGAGTGAAACACTCCGGGTTTCACTCCGGCGTCGGCACATTGTTTCCCTTTGGGAGAATTTCACCCAGTGAGTCTCAGAAAATAACTCACAGTTATAGGGTCAGCATCTTAATGACCTTCGTTCAGCTGAAAGGTCCAATTTAAAATTAAGAAATAGCCTCGACGATATGTTTTTTAATAATATGAGGCGGGATTCTCTGTTGGCCGATGCTGGAATCGCGAAACGCTATGTGCGGGTGTCCGGATCTGGGGTCCGGTGAAGGTCGGCCAACTGCAGCCGGGGGTGCGTGGGCAGGGCATGCAGGATGTGGGGGAGAGGGGGGTAGGGGGAGATGGAGAGGGGGGGAAATGTGGAGGGTCCCGGGGTGGGAGCTCCCGCTGTTTGTCAGTCTAACACCCTCTCCCAATGCCTTACAGATATTGAATGGGTATGGACAGCATTTTGGACCCCACAGAACAGGTGTTGCTGGTAGGCCGGGTGGCCAGCTGGCAGGGAGATGGCGGCGGCAGCGTCTGCAGAAGTTCGAGACGGTGGCCCATGTGCTGGACCCCGCATCTAGGAGCCTCCCCAGGTCCAGATCTCCAAACCTTGGGGCTGGGCGTCTCAGTGACATGGCTGCGAGCTGAGTGGGGTTGGCTGTACAAGTGCTGTTAAAGTGTGGCTCCACCTGGTTGTGGAGGGCTGGCGGACAGGCCTGGAGAATGGGCTGGTGAGACTTCATTTGCGGCGTAAAGCACTTGGGGCCTCGTTAAGTGGACAAATTAACGTGTATTGCTGGCCTAGCCAGGCCGAGCACTGGGATGCTCACAGATTTCCAGGAACCGCAGTATTTTTCTTCTCTCCTGAACCCTCTCCATGACTGGACATGACGAATCTTCCTGCACTGAGTCACCTCGCTAGATGGGTTTATATTAACCAATGATTACTTTAGGAATCAGAGTTCTACTTGCCCGAATCTTTCTTCACTCCAGCAGCTGCCCCTTGAGGACAGAATACCCAAACTGAACACCAGCAGTCCATTCTGTCCTTCAAAGGTCCTGGGAGAGGTCAGTTTAAATAGTGGGCCCAGTTTTACTGTCCTCCCATAGCAGATAAGATTGAGACTTTGAGAATTGTGCAGAAAGCGACGTCAAGAACAATGTTGTTCCACAGGGATCAGTGTTCAGGACTCAACGGTACGCTATATTTATTAATGACTTGGATGACGGGAAAGAGAGTCACATCCAAATTCAGCAATGACACTGTGATAGTCGTCACTGTAAACAGTGTAGATGGAATCAGAAAATGACAAAGTGACCCTCATCAGTAAAATCCATTTAACTGGTTGAGTGCAGCTCCAACAACATGCAAGAAACTCGAGACCATCCCGAACAAAGCAGCCCACTTGATTGGCACCCCATCCACCACCTTAAGAATTCACTCCCTCCACCACCGATGAACAGTGGCAGCCAAGTGTACCCTACAAGATGCACAGCAGTAACTCACCAAGGTTCCTTAGACAGTACCTTCCAAACCCATGACCACTACCATCTAAAAGGACAAGAGCAGCAGATACATGGGAAGCCCACCACCTGGAAGTTTCCCTCCAAGACACTCACCACCCTGACTTGGAAATATATTGGCTCGGTCGAAATCCTGGAATTCCCTCCCTAACAGCACAGTGGGTGTACCTACACCACATGGACAGTAACGATTCAGGAAGGCAGCTCATCACCACCTTCTCAAGGGCAATTAGGGCTGGACGATAAATGCTGGCCCAGCCAGTGACACCCACATCCAATAAACAAAACAAAAACAAAAAGTGTAGCAAATGGATTTCAATGTGGACATGTCACCCAGTTTGGACCTAAAAAGAATAGAATGTGTTCTAAATGGAGAGGGTTCAGAAGTGACAAAATTTATTCTCAGTTTAAAGCATCTTCATTTCCCAGAATTGGGGTTGGGAGAAGCAGGAGAATAACATCTACACTTTACGCAATTCCAATTCTCTTTCCACACCTAGTGGTGCACTGAGACAGACTTTCATCTGTTACCATAGTTAGTAATTCCTAGAACGGGTCACTAGTCTGTCACTGGGGGCTTATAGCTTGAGGGGCGCCACTCCACATCGAGCATGTCTGACCAGGAGGAGTGTTGCCCATTCTTACCGCCAGTCATTGGCATGTTTGGAAGGATTTTGCAGGTTGGCACGCAGCCCGTTTAGCCCATTATAAACGCACCTTCCTTGGTCATCAAGTCCTGGGATGGGACTCAAACCCAGAACTTCTGGCTCAGAGGCAGAGGTGCTACCCATGCACCACAAGACCTCCAGACATGTATAGAGCTTGCGATGAACTGACTGACGTTTTTAAGACGTGAGAGTGGACCTTGAATTTATAATCGGATCACCTCAATATAAAGCACAGGGCGTGATTGTTGATAACGGCATCACTTTGACTGGATATCTTCAGTCAATGACCGATAATCACATCCAAATCCTTTTTCAACATTCCTAATGAAACCTCCTTGTATCTGCATCCCAGATCCACATTTCCTGTTGCCACTCAGGTAGTTTTATTAAATCCCATCGAGAATTCCTATGAGCATGAACTTTATTGGTCTGGATCAGTCTGAATGTGATCAATCTTCCTGAACTAAATTGGATCATTCTCAACAAGGCTGTCCCTTTAGTTTTTGTAGTCGCTGCAAAGCAACGAGATCGCTATGGTTACCTGTAAGAGACGTTATCAGGCCCATCCACCTTCTTGGCTTCTTCAATCTGAGCTTCACTCATATCAATTCCGACCACTTTGTCAAAGTAAGAAGCCAATCCCCTGGTGCTCTGACCTGAGCCACATCCAATATCCACTGCGAGGGTGAACGGCTTCCCCTTCTGAGAATAGAATCACAACTTGAGTCAAACACACATCCCCTCTTCCCCTCTCCCCACAGAAATATCTGTGTTCAGTAATTCCAGATCCAATTATTACAACTGCACAACCTCACATTCAAAATAATTCTTGCCCCGACAGATGGTCGCAGCTGAGATGGGAGGGAATTCCTTCCTAGGCTACGGGAATTGGCAGAATACTGCCATTTGGGCCCATCCCTGACTGAGATGCTACGTGATAGGTTGGTGTGTGGGATTAACAACATCGCAACTCAAAAGAAATTACTGGCAGAGCCAATCTGGACCTGAAAAAGGCCTTTGAGATAGCCTTGTCCCTGGAGAACGCTGAATATGCGGGCTCAGGAACTTCAAATGTCCTCAGATTGATGGGAGGGGATTCGCATCGAGAGACCTGCATTCCAGATGTGCTTTGCCCATTACCGACCCAAAATCCAATAGGGACACCCTGGAGGTCTAAAAACAACATGACAACCCCAAATATACCAGGGAAACCACTCCGGAGTAATGTCCATGTCAGCCGCTGGACTGTTGTAAGTGACTGTTGCTGCAGAAGGACACAACCTCGGCAAGGCTACCAGAATGGGCAATACACATACCACCAGGCAAAAAGCCAAGGCCAACTCAGGCTCATACCTTGCAGCTATACCAGCCTCCAGATGAAGGCATGATGCAGTTGAACTGCAATGTCATGACCAAGGTCGCCCCAATAAAGATAAGACGCCTCGTGAATGGCCATTTCTTAGTGTTGGAGGTAGATACGGAGGCTTACTGTCTCTGTCATTGATGAACAAACATTCAATCGCATCCAAAAATATATTCTGCCCTTAAACCTAAGGGATACCAGAGCCAGACTAGCCACGTATAGGGGGACCTTTGCGAATTATGGTGGCCACCATGACCCCGGTAACGTAAAGACAACAGTCGGTCCGTCTTCCATTCATGGTCGTATGTTTAAACAACAATGTAATCTGTTTCTTACTGCAGTAAATTTAGGAGATCAATCAGATTCGCGTAAGTTAGCGGTGCATCGAAAAGCCGCAGGGCCCAAAGCAATTGCTGTGTTTAATACGTTTACATTTGCAAACGATGAAGATAGTAAAAATGTTAATGAAGTAATTTGAAGATTTGATGAACATTGCACCCCCAGAAAGAATGAAATTCATGAACGCCTTGTGTTTAAATCACATTTACAGAAGACAGAAGGGTTCATAGATCATTTCATCAATGATTTAAAGTTAAAAGCTAAAACCTGTCATTTTTCTGCGGTGGTATCTTCCATGAATGGTATCTTCCATTAGAAGGTGGCATGTGGCGTAGTGGCTAGCACTGGGACTGCGACGCTGAGGACCCGGGTTCGAATCCCGGCCCTGGGCCACTCTCCGTGTGGAGTTTGCACATTCTCCCCATGTCTGCGTGGGTTTCACCCCGCAACCCAAAGATGTGCAGGTTAGGTGGATTGGCCATGGTAAATTGCCCCTTAATTGAAAAAATAATAATTGGGTACTCTAAATTTATAGGGCCTCACGGTAGCATGGTGGTTAGCATCAATGCTTCACAGCTCCAGGGTCCCAGGTTCGATTCCCGGCTGGGTCACTGTCTGTGTGGAGTCTGCACGTCCTCCCCGTGTGCGCGTGGGTTTCCTCCGGGTGCTCCGGTTTCCTCCCACAGTCCAAAGATGTGCGGGTTAGGTGGATTGGCCATGCTAAATTGCCCGTAGTGTAAGGTTAATGGGGGGATTGTTGGGTTACGGGTATACGGGTTACGTGGGTTTAAGTGGGGTGATCATTGTTCGGCACAACATCGAGGGCCGAAGGGCCTGTTCTGTGCTGTACTGTTCTATGTTCTATGTTCTATGTTCTATGATTCGGGACCAGATTGTGTTTGGCGTGAATGAAAATAAGCTGAGGGAACGGTTGCTGAGGGAATTGGAGCTGTCCTTGGAATAAACAGTTAAGATTAGCCAGGCTCACGAGCTGGCATAATAATAATCTTTAGTGTCACAAGTAGGCTTACATTAACACTGTAATGAAGTTACTGTGAAAAGCCCCTAGTCGCCACATTCCGGCGCCTGTTTGGGTACACGGAGGGAGAATTCAGAATGTCCAAATTACCTAACATCATGTCTTTTGGGACTTGTGGGAGGAAACCGGAGTGCCTGGAGGAAACCCACGCAGACACAGGGAGAACGTGCAGACTCTGCACAGACAGCAACCCAAGCCAGGAATCGAACCTAGGACCCTGGAGCTGTGAAATGACAGTGCTAACCACTTTGCTACCGTGCCGAGCAGCACAGCATTCTAAAATGTTTCTCAGTAATGGTGGCGGCGTCGTTGCAAAAAGGCGGGAAACTTTAAAAAAAAATGGCAGGAACCTTCCTGCAGCTCCTCGCACACCAGGATGAAGTATTTATGTGTAAAAGATGTGGTCAAAAGGTCAACTTAAGGCTGTGTCCAACGTTTGACAAGTTTTGTTCCAGATGCAAAGGAAAAATCATTTTGCTCAGAATCGTTACTCTAAGCTCAACCCCAGATCAGTCAGCACAGTGGAAGACACATCTCCAGTGATGAAACATCATTGTTTGTTGGAGTAATAACTCCATTTAAAATAAATGTGGTTGATGAGGACAAATGGCTGCTACCACTTGAAGTGAACGGTACTGTGGTCTAATTGCAGTTCGACACTGGTGTCAAAGCCAATTTATAGAACATAGAACAGTACAGCACAGAACAGGCCCTTCGGCCCTCGATGTTGTGCCGAGCAATGATCTCCCTACTCAAACCCACGTATCCACCCTACACCCGTAACCCAACAACCCCCCCCCCCCCCTTAGCCTTACTTTTTAGGACACTACGGGCAATTTAGCATGGCCAATCCACCTAACCCGCACATCTTTGGACTGTAGGAGGAAACCGGAGCACCCGGAGGAAACCCACGCACACACTCCGCACAGACAGTGATCCAGCGAGGAATCGAACCTGGGACCCTGGAGCTGTGAAGCATTTATGCTAACCACCATGCTACCGTGCTGCCCTAATTTAATCAGCATGACTGATTTTAAAAATCTAAAAATTCAGCCAATTCGAAGAAATCACAAAATATCTCTGAGAGATTATAATATAGTTCAAGCATTAAATATTATGGTGCTTGTGTCCCGAGTGTGGTGGTGAAGAACAGAGTGCAGCTGGTATATAGCATCCACAATGGATTGGATCAACACTTCAACCATTCTGAGAACATTATCAGCAAATTCAGCGATGTGTTCACTGATTTTAGTGCACTACCATTCACCAATGAGATACAATTTAAAGAAGATCTGTGATGAATGGTGTCGGTATAACTGCTGAAACTGTACCTTGCCTTTAATACATTGGCCCTTTAAGACTGGGCTCGGAACCCTGGGGGACTCCGCCTCTGGCTCCGCCCACAGGAAACTGTATATAAGGTGATGCTTAGTGGGCAGCGTACTGTGAGCACACTTCTCGGCAGCTGTCTGGTTCTCTGGTAATTAAAGCCTTTGAATTACCAATCTGCTCTCCTGTGTCGTAATTGAGGGTATCTCAATTTAATTACCAGACACATCAAGATGGACAGCGCTCTAAAGCCGGAGAAGCTCAACCTAGATGCTCGGTCGCCGGAAGCCCCAGAAAATTTTAAATACTGGCTCCGGTGTTTTGAGGCCTACCTAAATTCTCCAGAGACTGAAGTCGACGGCCCTCGCAAGCTGAGCTTACTACATGCCCGGGTGGGTCACCGACTCTCCTCCGTGATCGAGAACGCCACAACGTACGAAACTGCGGTCGAAATACTAAAGAAACGTTTCGTACAGCCGATTAACGCCAGACATTTTCTCTCGACCTGCCGCCAGCACTCCGGGGAAACGCTAGACGAATACGTGGAGAGACTCACCGCGCTCTCGAGGAACTGCAATCATAAAGAAGTGACGGCAGAAGTCCACATGAATTTACATATTCGTGATGCTTTCGTGTCGAGTATCAGGTCCACGTACATCCGGCAGCGGCTCCTAGAAGACGGGGCAAAGGACCTCCAAGGCACGGTAACGCTCGCCTCTTCTCTGGAAACGGCCTACCGTAACCTCCGTACATACTCCGCGGACCTTGCGAACCCCTCTCGATCCCCTCCAGACTCGGCCACGCTACAGGCCTGCGCCGCGCGGCAATCCGCTCACACCAGGGGCTTCCCATGCTATTTCTGTGGGCAAGGCCAGCACCCACGTCAGCGTTGCCCAGCCCGTTCCGCTATCTGCAACGACTGCAGGAAGAAAGGGCACTTCGTAAAAGTTTGCTTGGCTGGGCCCAAAGGCCACAAACAAAAGTCTCATCAGGCCCAGAAATCAAACTCCCGGCCTCACAGGCCCCGCAACGTGGCCACGAGGCAGCCGGTCACGCCTACTTCCGACGCATCATCGGCCTCGTGCGAGTCATGGGGGCGGCCATATTGGCGACGGCCATCTTCGAATCCGGACGGCGGCGGCCATTTTATGACACCCGGCGACCATTTTGTGAGTCCGACTCAACCGAGGACTCTGACTACCCGCAGCTAGGAGCGATCACGCTTGATCAATCGCGGCAGAAGCACCTGCAGAACTCAATGATGTGGGTCCAAATCAACGGCCACGACACCCCCTGCCTATTCGACTCCGGGAGCACGGAGAGCTTTATTCATCCGGACACGGTAAGGCGCTGCTCCCTGCGCACCCACCCCGCCTCACAAACTATTGCCCTCGCTTCGGGGTCCCATTTGGTCCAAATCACAGGGTATTGTGATTCAAGGCGCTGAATACACCCGTTTTAAACTGTACATTCTCCCTCACCTCTGCGCCTCCCTGCTGCTCGGTCTGGACTTTCAGTTCAGCCACCGAAGCCTGACACTGAAGTTCGGCGGGCCCCTTGAAACCATTTAATGACTCAGGTTCCACTGCACTATGGGGCAGTGAGTTCCACAAATTCACCACCTTCTGCGAGAAGTATTTTCTCCTCTTCTCAGTTTTAAATCTACCGCCTCTCACCCTATATCCGTGACCTCTCATTCTCGATTTCCCCACAAGGGGGAACATTTGTGGCGAGATTCTCCGTTTCTGAGACGGCGTTGATGGCAACACAGCACCTGTGGACAATTCACAACAGCAAAATTGGTGCCGCATCTGGACCAATCCCGCTACTGTTGAGGGGCTAGCACCGGTGCCACATGGAACACAATCCATTCTAATGAGAAAGTGTGCGGGTTTGGCCGGTTCCGAGATTGACACTCAGGAGGCTGACAAGCTGCAGCCACATATACACACACCATGCCAGCCAACAAGATGACAGTAAGATGCACAGCCCCACGTTTCACAGATTCCGAGCAGGACTCGCACTCTGGTTTCATAATTATATCAGGTGTAAGGCTGAATGGAATGTGTTTCTGGATTTATTGCACAACTAAAAATTGAGTGTTTTGTTCCTTTTTATCTTGATAACTTTGTCTTCACATCCACACCCTTCCATCTCTCTCTCTCACATTTCATCAACATGCATTTCCTTGTGCCAAACCTGTTCAACTAATTTTCTGATCCACCAGACCCTGGGAGAATGTCATGAATAGAAACGGGGGTTGGGCTGCAGGAACTGAGGCCAAGATCCTAAAGTCCCACATTGTGAGTTAGGTGACAAATTAATGTACATGATCCAACCTGCCTCACATATGATGCATTCATAAAACCATGGGTGGGACTTTCTGGCCCATCCACTGAGGGTGTCCCCCCGTGGCGGGTTCCCCAGTGGTGGTGGGGGGGGGGGGGGGAGCATACTAAACGGCACAGATCTCAGCGGAACCGATAGATCACGACACCAGCCAATGACGAGCTGCCTCCACCGCCAGAAAACACGCCATGGGGGGGGGGGGGGGGGGTTCCAGTGGCAACATGGAGGTGGCGGTCACAAGTTGGTGGCTCCCACTAAAGCTTTCGGTGTTTCGCACTTTTCACCCAGATTTGGGGTAACATTTTTCATGATTGATCTTTCGAAAAGTTGCGATAACTAAAGGATGTCGAAGTACCAGGAGAAGAATGCGGGACAAAAAGGTGCTAGCCCCTCAGGCAGTCCCACGATCTGCAGATTCTGCCTTTGTGACCTGTTCTCCAGGTCCTCCACTTTGTCTCTCAGCCCTTTGTTACTCTCCGCCGGAGAGCACGAGTTGGGTGGGGAGGACGGCGGGAAGCTCGCCGGGTGGAGCTGAGCCCATTACAGTCGACAAGCTGGCTAAAGTGATGGCTGTTGAATTTGAATGGCAGTTTGCCAAGCATTTCAATAGGCACTTCGAGGGGAGGAGAAGTTTGGAATCCCGCGGGGGAGAAGTTAGGGATCCCGTGGGGGAGAAATTTGGGATCCCGCGGTGGGGAGAAGTTTGGGATCGGGCGGTGGAGAAGTTAGGGATCCCGTGGGGGAGAAATTTGGGATCCCGCGGTGGGGAGAAGTTTGGGATCGGGCGGTGGAGAAGTTAGGGATCCCGAGGGGCGGAGAAGTTTGGGATCCTGCGGGGTGGATATTTGGGACCCAGTGGGGGGAGATGTTTGGGATCCCGCAGGGAGAAGTTAGGGATCCCGCGTGGTGGAGAAGTTTGGAATCCCGCAGGGCGGAGAAGTTTGGGATCCTGCGGGGCAGAGGTTTGGGATCCAGTGGGGGAGATGTTTGGGATCCTGCGGGGCAGAGGTTTGGGATCCAGTGGGGGAGATGTTTGGGATCCCACAGGGAGAAGTTAGGGATCCCGCGTGGTGGAGAAGTTTGGAATCCCGCAGGGCGGAGAAGTTTGGGATCCTGCGGGGCAGAGGTTTGGGACCCAGTGGGGGAGATGTTTGGGATCCCGCGGGGGAGAAGTTAGGGATCCCGCGGGATCTCGCTTTACACAGATGACCTGCTCTTGTACATTTCGGACCAGTTGGAGGGGACGGGAGGAGATTATGCGGATCTTAGGGGAATTTGGCAGGTTTTCGGGGTATAAATTGAATATGAGGAAAAGCGAGATGTTCGCGATCCAGTCGAGGGGGCAGGACAGGAGACTGGGAGAGCTGCCGCTTAGAATGTAAGGAAGAAGCTTTCGCTATCCAGTTGGCACGGGAATGGGAGGCACTGCACAAGCTAAATTTGTCCTGGCTTGCAGAACAAATGAAGGAGGACTTTAGGAGATGGGAAATGCTCCCACTGTTTGTTTTTCAGTCTCTCCCCATCTTTCTCCCAAGAGCCTTTTATAAACGGGTCAATAAGGTGAGTTGGGGCTTTGTGTGGGCGGGTAAAACCCCGCGAGTGAAGAAAGTATTGTTGGGGCGCAGTCGGGGGGAGGGTAGGTTGGCGCTGTCGAACTTTTGTAACTACTAAGGGGCGGTAAATATAGCCATGATTAGGATGTGGGTAGTGGGGGGTGGGGGGGCATTGGAGGAAATATAGGAGAGCGAGGGAGCATCGGTTTGGGCCCCGATCGACAACAACCATCGGTTTGTGCAGAGAAGACTGGATGGAGAGTTTCGGAGATGGCAGACAGTAGGAATTGAGAGGATGGGGGATCTATTTATAGACGGGGGCTTCCCCACCTTGGAGGAGATTTGGGGGAGAAATTTGAACTGCCAGCACGGAATGGGTTTAGATATCTGCAGGTACGGGATTTTCTGAGACTGAAGGTACCAATCTTCCCGCTCCTGCCACCACAGGGAATACAGGACAGAGTAGTTTCCAGAACGGGGGTGGGAGAGGGGAAGGTATCGGATATCTATAAAGAGCTCATGGAGTCGGAGGAAACTCAGATAGAGGAGCTAAAGGGCAAGTGGGAAGGTGAGAGATAGAGGCAGATCTGTGGGTGGATACCTTAAGCAGGGTGATGAGCCATCAATCGAACGCGAGACAAGTTGCTGTACAAAAGTTAGGCTTTAATAAGCTAGAAGTTAGCCCTGCGGTCGACTACAGTAAATGGATGACCGCCGGGCGTTCTGGGTATTTATACCTCGCTCTGGAGGCGGGATTAACTCAGCCTCTCGACCAATCGGGGAGCCGTCACATGACTGGTCTCAACCAATCGGTCGAGAGGCACATGATCGACCAGGGCCAATGGTAAGCCAGTGTTCTGCACTAATGGCAGACAGCTATGCAAATCATACCACCACATTCACCCCTTGCGGAGAAAGAAGCCGGGGGGGGGGGGGATCAACGAGAGCTGGAGGGGGGAGAACTGGTGGTATGAGTAGCAGCCAGAGAGGGGAGAAAAAAAATTTTGGCTTCCCACTGGCCCAGACAATTAACAATAGTACATATTGTCCATACAAAGTCCATGGAGTTGTTGAAAATTAAATAGACTCGATCAGCCTTTTTGTTGCCCGTGACATCCTGGCAGACCGCCGCAGTGGAGTTGGTGACGTTGGGTCAGCCGATGGTGGTGGTTCCGCTGATGTCCTGGAGTTCGGGAGCGATGGTCCTTGAACAGTCTCCGTCACCTGGGCTGGGGTGGAGACGCCGTGGATGGGGAAGGGGTGGCCTGGGTTGGGCGCTGGGGAAAAAAAACAGGGGGGGGGGTCTGTGGTGAACGGGGGGAAGGCCGCACGCCGGCGGGTGCCAGGTCCCGGAGGGAGACCGTTTCCTGCCGACCGTCGGGGTACTCCACGTATGCATACTGTGGGTTAGCGTGGAGTAACTGGACTTGTTCCACCAACGGGTCGGACTTGTGCACCTGCACATGCTTCCGGAGCAAGATGGGTCCGGGGGCGGCCAGCCACATCGGGAGAGGGGATCCGGAGGACGACTTCCTGGGGAAAACAAGAAGACGTTCATGAGGTGTCTGATTTGTTGTGGTACAGAAGAGTGAGCGGATAGAATGTAGGGCATCGAGGATAACCTCTTGCCATCGGGAAAGAGGGAGATCTCTGGACCGGAGGGCCAGTAGTATGGTCTTCCAGATGGTACCATTCTCCCGCTCGACCTGTCCGTTACCCTGAGGGTTATAGCTGGTCGTCCTGCTAGAGGCAATTCCCCTGTTCAACAGGAATTGACGCAGCTCGTTGCTCATAAATGAGGACCCCCGATCGCTATGTATGTATGCGGGGTAGCCGAACAGGGAGATGATGGAGAGGAGGGCCTTAATGACGGTCGATGTGGTCATGTCGGGCCAGGGAATGGCGAAGGGGAAGCGGGAGTATTCGTCGATTACCGCCAGGAAGTAAATGTTGCGGTTACTAGAGGGAAGAGGCCCCTTGAAGTCAATGCTGAGACGTTCGAAGGGGCGGGATGCTTTGATCAGATGTGCGCGCTCGGGGCGGTAGAAGTGCGGTTTGCACTCTGCGCAGATGTGGCAGTCACGGGTTACTGTCCTGACTTCCTCGATGGAGAAAGGCAGGTTGCGGGCCTTAATGAAGTGGTAGAAACGGGTCACCCCTGGATGGCAGAGGTCCGCGTGGAGGGAGCGGAGGCGGTCGATGTGCGCGCTGGCGCAGGTACCACGGGATAGGGCATCAGGAGGCTCATTGAGCTTCCCAGGACGATACAAGATCTCATAGTTGTACATGGACAACTCGATCCGCCACCGTAAGATCTTGTCATTCTTAATCTTGCCCCTTTGTGCATTATCTAACATGAAGGCCACTGACCGTTGGTCTATGAGGAGGGTAAACTTCCTGCCGGCCAAATAGTGCCTCCAATGTCGCACAGCTTCGACTATGGCCTGGGCTTCCTTTTCCACAGAGGAGTGGCGGAGTTCGGAAGCCTGGAGGGTTCTAGAGAAGAATGCCACGGGTCTGCCCGCTTGGTTCAGGGTGGCCGCCAGAGCTACTTCTGATGCGTCGCTCTCGACCTGGAAGGGGAGGGACTCGTCAATGGCGCGCATCGTGGCCTTTGCGATGTCTGCTTTGATGCGGCTAAAGGCCTGGCAGGCCTCTGTCGACGGCGGGAAGGTCGTGGTTTGAATGAGGGGACGGGCCTTGTCGGCGTAATTGGGAACCCATAGGGCGTAGTAAGTGAAGAAACCCAGGCAGCGTTTGAGGGATTTGAGGGTATTGGGGAGAGGGAGTTCCATCAGAGGGCGCATGCGTTCGGGGTCGGGGCCTATCACTCCGTTACGCACTACGTAGCCGAGGATGGCTAGACGGTCGGTGCTAAACACGCACTTATCCTTATTGTAAGTGAGGTTAAGGAGTATTGCGGTTTGGAGGAATTTCCGGAGGTTGGCGTCATGGTCCTGCTGGTCATGGCCGCAGATGGTGACATTATCGAGATACGGGAAGGTAGCCCGTAATCCGTACTTGTCGACCATTCTCCCGTTGGAAGACCGAGACCCGATTTGTGACACCGAATGGAACCCTAAGGAAGTGGTAGAGGCGCCCATCAGCCTCGAACACGGTGTACTTGCGGTCACTCGCGCGGAGGGGGAGCTGGTGATAAGCAGACTTAAGGTCCACCGTGGAGAAGACTTTGTACTTCGCGATATCGTTTACCATGGCGGAAATACGGGGGTGATGATACGCGTCCAGTTGCGTAAACCGGTTGATGGTCTGGCTATAGTCGATGACCATCCGGTTTTTCTCCCCAGTCCGGACCACCAGCACTTGTGCTCGCCAGGGACTGTTGCTGCCCTCGATGACCTCTTCCTTCTGGACCTCGGACCTGATGAAGGATCGGTCCTGGGCGCTGTACCGTCTGCTCCGTGTCGCGACGGGTTTGCAATCGAGGGTGAGATTAGCAAACAAGGAGGGGGAGTCCACTTTGAGGGACGCGAGGCTGCAGACAGTGAGGGGGGGTATAGGGCCGCCGAATTGAAAGGTCTAGCTCTGCAGATTGCACTGGAAGTCCAGTCCTAGGAGTGCCGGTGCGCAAAGGTCAGGGAGGACAAGGAGTTTGTAATTTTTAAAAACCTTCCCTTGGACCGTGAGGTCCGCGATGCAGCAGCCGGTGATGCGGATGGAGTGCGAATCTGAGGCTAACCGGATTTTGTGTTTTACAGGATGGACAGGGAGCGCGCAGCGTCTTACCGTGGCAGGGTGAACGAAGCTTTCCGTGCTCCCGGAGTCCAGCAGGCAGCCCGTCTCATGGCCGTTGAGGTGGATCAGCGTCGTTGTTTTGGCGAGCGTGCGTGGCCGTGACTGGTTGAGTTGAATGGCCGCGAGCCGTGGAGAAGAACCATCGTCGTAGTCGTCGTCGGCCGAGTAGTTGCTGGCAGAACCTTGCGTGCCAGTCCAGGATGGTGGTGCCCAGGATCCGCACGTGGAGTCGGGGGTCCCAAGATGGCGGCGCCCAGGACTCGCACGTGGAGTCGGCACCCCAAGATGGCAGCGCCCAGGACCCGCACGTGGCGTCCAGGACCCAAGATGGCGGCGCCCGCGGGGCCCTCGTGGTTGCTGGGGGCGGGGTTAGCGGTGCCGGCGGGCCGATCGGAGCGGCTGAGAGCGGGTGCAGAGAGGCGCGCAGGCTGGGCGCAGGGGCCCGGGGGCGGGGGGGAGAGATTGGCGCGGCGTACTGGAAGGGCCCGCAAGGGCCCGGAGGAGAGGGGGAGGCGCGCAGGCCGGGCGCAGGGGCCCGGGGGCGGGGGGGGGGGGGGGGGGGGGAGATTGGCGCGGTGTACTGGAAGGGCCCGCAAGGGCCCGGAGGGGGGGATCCCCGGTCGCTGTGCGGTACAGCAGCGACCGATTTGGCCTGGCAGACGGATGAAAAGTGGCTCTTCATCCCGCAGCTCTTACAGAGGGTGGAGCGGGCCGGACAGCGCGGGCGAGGGTGTTTAGCGAACCCACAGAAATAGCAGCGGGGCCCCGCGGACTTGTCGGGGCGTCCCGCGGCGCAGGCCTGAGGGGGGTCGGGAGCGGCGGATGGCGGTGGGGGAGCGTGCCAGGAGGCCCAGGGTGCTGCAGCGCGGCTGGGGACATAGGCGCGGGCGTTTAAATCGGCGACTTCCAGGGAGGTGGAGAGAGTCCGTGCCTCAGTTAGGCTGAGGTCGCCTTTCTCCAGCATCCGCTGGCGGATAGCGGCAGACTGCATCCCAGCCACGTAAGCATCTCTGATCAGAAGTTCCATGTGCTCCGTGGCTGAAACTTGGAGGCAGGAGCAATTCCATCCCAGGACAGTGAGGGCCTGGTAAAAATCGTCTAATGACTCACCGGGGAGCTGTTGTCTGGTAGCCAGCAGATGTCGGGCGAATACTCTGTTTATCGGTTTAAGAAACTGTCTATTCAGCTTAAGCATGGCCGCGTCGTAATCTTTTTCCTCCGCAATCATCGCGTAGGCCGCCATGCCCACGCTGGAGTGGAGGATGTGAAGCTTCTGTGCCATGGTGGGGGGGCTGTTTGCGGACGCCAGGTATCCATCGAGACATGCCAGCCAATGTTGAAAGATTTCTGAAGCATTCTGAGTTTGCGGGCTGATGCGGAGGCATTCGGGCTTGATCCGGAGCTCCATCTTCAAAATTCTAGCTTATTAAATTGATGAACCATCAATCAAACGCAAGACGAGTTGCTGTACAAAAGTTAGGCTTTAATAAGCTAGAAGTTAGCCCTGCGGTCGACTACAGTAAATGGACGACTGCCGGGCGTTCTGGGTATTTAGACCTTGCTCTGGAGGCGGGGTTAACTCAGCCGCTCGACCAATCGGGGATCCGTCACATGACTGGTCTCAACCAATCGGTCAAGAGGCACATGACCGACCAGGGCCAATGGTAAGCCAGTGTTCTGCACCAATGGCAGACAGCTATGCAAATCATACCACCACATTGGGTTAATACCTCCTTATCATGTGCCAGGCTTAGCCTGATACAGTTTAAGGTAGTCCACTGGGCACACATGACGGTGGCCCGGATTAGCAAGTTTTTCGGGGTAGAGGATAGGTGTGCGAGGTGCGCAGGAGGTCCAGCAAAAAATGTCCACATGTTTTGGGCATGCCTTCCGCTTGGAGGGTTTTGGCGGGGTTTTGCTAAGGCAATGTCCACGGTGCTAAAAACATGGGTGGTGCTGAGTCCAGAGGAGGCGATCTTTGGAGTGTCGGAAGAGCCGGGAGTCCAGGGGGCGAGAGAGGCTGACGTTTTGGCCTTTGCCTCCCTGGTAGCCAATAGACGGGTACTGTTAATGTGGAGGGACTGAAAACCCCAAAATCAGAGACCTGGGTTAGCGACATGGCTGGGTTTCTCAGTCTTGAGAAAATAAAGTTCGCCTTAAGAGGGTCAATGTTAGGGTTCATCAGGAGGTGGCAGCCGTTCGTCGACTTTCTCGGGGAAAATTAAAATGACAGCAGAGGCAGAAATCTAGGGTGTGGGTTAGGCTATTGTTTCTTTGTAGTGGGGAGTGAGGAATGTGTCAGGGATGGAAATGTTTTATATACTATGTTTATGTTGCTGTTATTGTTATTATTGTAAAACCTATAAATACCCTAATAAAATGTTTTTTTAAAAATGCCTGAAGTTGCTCGCGTTCTGTGGGACCAGAAGATTCCATTGGTGAGAAGTGCTGAAAATTCCTGGCTTGTGTTTCCACAGGTGTATTTCTGCTCACATAGAAAGGCTATCTCTGTTTTGGGTATTGTGCCAATCATTGTATATTGGGCAGCACGGTGGCACAGTGGTGGCACATTGCTGCCTCACTGCACCAGAGCTACGTGTTCGATTCCGACCTTGGGTGACTGTGTGGAGTTCACACATTCTCCCTATATCTGTGTGGGTCTCCTCCGGGTGCTCCGGTTTCATCCCACAATCCAAAAAAGTGCAGGTTAGGTAGATTGACCATGATCAATGCACGGGGTTACGGGGATAGAGCGGAGGATCGGGCCTAGGTAGAGCACTCTTTCAGAGGGTTGATGAAGACTCGATACACCGAATGGCCTCCTTCTGCACTGTAGGGATTCTACAGGTTTCCCCGAATTGGAGAATTCCGTTTTGAACATTTCAGTCACTCGCCAGTCACAGGAAAGAAGTGAACAATCCTGGCTTGAAATCACAAGCTGCAGTTTATCACAATCTAAAAAATATGTCAACAGGTCATGTTGAACATGGGCCTAATGGAAAGATTAGCAGCTTGGCGTCAACCAATAATCACAGACCGTTCTCCACCTTCACCTCAATCAAAAGCAACGGAAGAAACTTTACTCCTGGGTGGCACATTTGAGGTGTGGGGGAGGGAGAAGAGAATCAGTAGGTGGGGAGAGGGGAAGTGAGAGAGGGTGGAAAAGGCAGACAGTGTGGAGGATTGTGGGGAGGTGGGGAGGGGGGTGAAGGCAAGCAGTATGGTGGATTATGCAAGGGAGAGGGACAAGAGGGAAGAAGAGGCGGGCAGTGTGGAGGATTGTGGGTGGGAGAGGGGATGGGGAGAGGGAGAAGAGTGTAGAAGAGGCGGCAGTGTGGAGGATTGTGGGTGGGAGAGGGAATGGGGAGAGGGAGAAGAGTGTAGAAGAGGCGGGCAGTGTGGAGGATTGTGGGTGGGAGAGGGGATGGGGAGAGGGAGAAGAGTGTAGAAGAGGCGGCAGTGTGGAGGATTGTGGGTGGGAGAGGGGATGGGGAGAGGGAGAAGAGTGTAGAAGAGGCGGCAGTGTGGAGGATTGTGGGTGGGAGAGGGGTAAAGAAGAGGCGACAGTGGCGGATTGTGGGGGGGAGACGGGTAGGGACTGGGGAGAGGGAGAGGTTTGAGGGACATATGGGGTGGGATGGGAGTGAGTCTACAGACTGACCCTTTAAATCGTGAGGATCTGGGATCATGTCAGGCAGGTCATCATTGTGCCCGAGACCGCCGGGCGGCATGGTAGCACAGCGGTTAGCACTGTGGTGTCACAGATCCAGGGTCCCAGGTTCGATTCCCCGCTGGGTCACTGCCTGTGCGGAGTCTTCACGTTCTCCCCGTGTCTGCGTGGATTTCCTCCGGGTGCTCCAGTTTCCTCCCACAGTCCAAAGGTTAGGTGGATTGGCCATGATCAATTGCCCCTTAGTATCCCCCAAAAAAAGGTTAGGTGGGGTTACGCGTGGGGTGAAGGTATGGGCTTGAGTCGGGTGCTCTTTCCAAGGGCCGGTGCAGGTTCAGTGGGCCGAATGGCCTCCTTCTGCACTATAAATTCTATGATTCCATGATCAACATCAAACCCAGCAGTAAGAGTAGAATCTGAGGTGTAGGCCATTAAGCCACTGTAATGCCTCCTCCATTCAATAAGACTGACAGGCTATCTCAATGCCATTTTCCCCGCACTATCCACATATCCTTAATACCTTTAATATCTACAAATCTTGTCAATTTCTGGCTTGAATATATTCAGCGACTGAGCTTCCAATGCCCTATGGGAAGAGAATTCCAAAGATTCAGTATCCTCTGAGTGAAGAAATTCCCCATTTCAGTTCTGAGACTGAGTTGGCCTCTGGCAACTGAACCTCTGTCAGAGTTCTCGCTGCAGAGCTCCAGATATCTGAATCTATCACATTGTTACCTTTGCCTTTAGGTAGTTGAGGACGAGCTCGTCAACCTGACTGGGTGAAGAAAGCCTGCTTTTCCGATACATGGCAACGTGACTGTGCTCCTTGAAAAAGTTGACTGTCATATTGGTATTGTTGCTGTATCACCGTCAGATTCTGGTTCCAATCACAAGAATATATCACCAGAATAGTATTTACAGAATGAAATGGTCGACTGCCAGAAAGTTCACCCAATGAAAATGCTCCCGAGATTGTTTCTGCCAATGATAACAATCTGTGAACTACGTGGAAACGTTTAGCTGCGAGGGAAGATGATATGGGTGGGGAACAGAGGAGGCTGTGGGCGGATTTAATTCATGTTTTTAAAGTTGTGGGAGCCTTTAACAAAGTGGAAAGAATCTTTTTATCCGCAGAGTGGGCAATCCTGAGGCACAAAGACAACTTCAAAGGAAAATATCCAGTTTGAAATGTATTTGAGAATTGTCTGATGTTTATTGCATTAATATTGCTTTCACTTACTACAGATTCGGCATTTTAAACCTTTTTTTTGCAAAAATGTGCACTATTTATTGTTCTGAAACCCTGCTGATGTCACATACGAGATTGTTCCAGCCTAAAACATTGGTTTCACCTAGTGTGTTTGTTTGTTTTGGATATTAGTGAGAGACGTTTGTGGAAATAGTGAGAACTCAAAGCTCTTTCCATAGACAACAATAAAAGTATTTATTAAAGTAGAAGACAGATAATGAAGCACTACAACAAACAATCTTATATTTTGGCACATTAACAGAAAGCACTTAGTCCCTCAAAGACTGAAAATCCAAAACATCTTGTTTCCCCTTGCAGTCATACATCACCCATAATTTGGTCAGGTAGAGTACCCCAAACCCGATCTGCGTTGGATATAACACCACCTTGGCTCTGTTGAACCCTGCAAGCCGTTTTGCCAGTTCAGCTCCAATGTTCTGGTATGTTTGGATCTTGTTTCCCTCCCATTCGCAGTTCCGCTTCTCCCTGGTCCACTGCAGGATCTTCTCTTTCTCCACAAACTTGTGGAGTCTCACGATCACCGCCCACGGCAGCTCCCTCTCTTGGCTTCTGCCTCGGAGACCTGTGCACTCTGTCCACCTCAGGGGCCTTGTCCAGCACCCCCTCCTCCACCAACACCCTCGAAACGTATGGCGGGCACTCACACCTTCCACTCCTTCAGGCAGACCAACTATTCGCAGATTCTGCCTCCTCAACTCGTTTTCCAGCTCCTCCACCTTTGCTCTCAACGTCCTGCAAAGGTCTCCTAAGGGCCCCACCTCCGCATTCAGTGTCATCACTTTATCGCTGAGTTCTGGCATCACCCTCTCAATCTCTCAGATCTGTGACCCCTGAGCCTCCAGACATTTCCCTACCCTCTCCATTGAGCCCTTCGGGGTGCCACAACCCCTTTGATGGACATGCCACTCCTGGGCGGAACTTCTCCAATCTTCAGCTACACGGTTCTGTCGAAGTTACACCCGATTTTTTTTTTTTAATCACTTATTGTCACGAGTAGGTTTCAATGAAGTTACTGTGAAAAGCCCCTAGTCGCCACATTCCGGCGCCTGTCCGGGGAGGCTGGTACGGGAATCGAACCGTGCTGCTGGCCTGCTTGGTCTGCTTTAAAAGCCAGCGATTTAGCCCAGTGAGCTAAACCAGCCCCGGGTAAAAAGAACTCTTTTCTTCAAGCAGGTGCCGCTCTGTGTACAACCACTCACACCATGGCCACGGCCGGAAGTCCCCTTCTTGCTGCCATCGTGTTGGCTGGGATGGTGTGTGTGGGGAGTGCAGTGTATATATGCGGCTGCAGCTTGTCGGCCTCCCGAGTGTCAAACGTGAATCTGGCGCCATTTCTTATTGGAATTGATTGTGTTCCATTTGGCACCGGTGCTAGCCCCTTAACAGTAGCAGAATCAGACCAGGTGTGGCGCCAGTTTTGCTGTCGTGGAACTCCATGAATCCTGCCCCAGCATCAACACTTAGTCTCAGGAACGGGATTCTCTGATCCTGAGTTTTACAACCGCATCAACAGGCCCCCAGGAGCAGCGATGCTGAGCCCTACAGGGGGCCAGCACAGCACTGGAGCGCTTCACACAGCTCCAGCTGCTGATACCGGTGTCAAACGGGCGCCTCGGGTCTGCGTATGCGCGCTGTGACCGGTGCGAACTCGCATATGCGCACTAGCTTCCTTCTCCGCGCCAGCCCCGACGCAATATGGCAGAGAGTTACAGTGGCCAGCGCGGAGTAAAAGAGGCCCCCACCTGGAGAAGCCGGCCTGCCAATCGGTAGGCCCCGATCGTGGGCCAGGCCATGGTGGAGGCCCTCCCCCCGGGGTCGGATCTCCCCTCCCCCCACCAGGCCGCCCCCCGCAGGATGGACACCGAGGTCCCGCCGGGTAAAACCACACGTGAACGCCGCCGGCGGGACTCGGGCTATTTTGGCGGCCACTTGGCCCATCCTACGCGGAGTATCGCTGGGGGAGGCGAGGTAGAGCGGCCCCCGACTGGCGCCATGCCAATCGCGCCGGCGCCAATGCCGGCGATTCTCTGGTCACCGGACAATCAGCGGACTGGAGTCGGGGTGACGTTGTGTGAATCGCGCCCCCCCCCCCCCCCCCCCCCGGTGATTCTCTGACCCGGCCCGGGGTCCGAGAATCCTGCCCCCCGCCTCACATCTGTGTCAGACTGACTGGCCAGCCCTCAGACTATGAAAGGCTTCAATTGTCAAGAACACCATGTTCCCTATTCTTCCTGTTCCTCTCTTTCATTTTGTTGCTGCCCAGAATGGCTATTTTGCAAAATACCTGGCAGTTTAGGGATGGGCAATAAATGTTGGCCTAACCAGAGACACCCACATCCCTTAAATGAATAAAAAAAATAAAAAAAGATTGATTTTACTTGCGCAAAAATCATTTTTTGATAGCGTTCTATCATTTTGTGACATAAAACATCTGAAAGAACATTAGAAGACTTTTCAGAATGACCGTCACATTAAGATTCAAGTTTTCCACACAGATCAAGCTGCAATCTGAGGTGCTTCAATATAACTGTGATGTGGAATATTCACCATGTTCTATACAATTCCCCTCCCCCCAGTTCACTCTGGCTCCAAGGTCTTAGCCAGCGGCCGGCCCTCATTGTACCCCTGTGGTGGCTACCCTGGTACTTCACCTGTTTACGGAGAGGTTACAAGAGTCCATGACTGGCTGCTCCCATTCAGCAGTTCAGCAGATATGGACTGATATCCTTGGCCATTCTTTCTTTGTTCCACTGTCTACGTTCTCCAGAGCTATCAATAGATGGCTTTCATCCCACACTGCAAGATAACGGCTAGTTCAGAATTAACCGGGAACACACAATTAACCGGGAACATTGCCCAACCTGTGACCCACAACCTCTGACCCTGACCACTGCCCATGCCCCGGTAATACCTGCTCATTACTGAAATGCAACTTCCCAATTCATGGAATCTGCCAACGAGACCCAGTTTTCCAACTGGACCAGGCGATGAGACCCAGCCACTGCCAATCCAATTTGTTTTATATGTTTTAAATCAACTTTATCCAGCCTATAGGCAGTGATAGCAATAATCTCAAATTAAATCCTGGGGTCTCCCACATGAAACCCTCAGATTTCACACACAAAACCCTGGGGTCTCACACACTAAACCCTGGGGTCTCACACACTAAACCCTGGAGCCTCACACACTAAACCCTCGGGTCTCACGCACTAAACCCTGGGGTCTCACACACTAAACCCTGGGGCCTCACACACTAAACCCTGGGGTCTCACACACTAAACCCTGGGGTCTCACACACTAAACCCTGGGGTCTCACACACTAAACCCTGGGGTCTCACACACTAAACCCTGGGTTCTCACACACTAAACCCTGGGGTCACACACACTAAACCCTGGGGTCTCACACACTAAACCCTGGGGCCTCACACACTAAACCCTGGGATCACACACTAAACCCTGGGGCCTCACACACTAAACCCAGGGGTCACACACACTAAACCCTGGGGTCCCACACACTAAACCCTGGGGTCCCACACACTAAACCCTGGGGCCTCACACACTAAACCCTGGGGTCACACACACTAAACCCTGGGTTCTCACACACTAAACCCTGGGATCACACACTAAACCCTGGGGCCTCACACACTAAACCCAGGGGTCACACACACTAAACCCTGGTGCCTCACACACTAAACCCTGGGGTCTCACACACTAAACCCTGGGATCTCACACACTAAACCCTGGGGCCTCACACACTAAACCCAGGGGTCACACACACTAAACCCTGGGGCCTCACACACTAAACCCTGGGGTCTCACACACTAAACCCTGGGGCCTCACACACTAAACCCAGGGGTCACACACACTAAACCCTGGTGCCTCACACACTAAACCCTGGGGTCTCACACACTAAACCCTGGGATCTCACACACTAAACCCTGGGGCCTCACACACTAAACCCAGGGGTCACACACACTAAACCCTGGGGCCTCACACACTAAACCCTGGGATCTCACACACTAAACCCTGGGGTCTCACACACTAAACCCTGGGATGACACACACTAAACCCTGGGATCTCACACACTAAACCCTGGTGTCACACACACTAAACCCTGGGGTCTCACACACTAAACCCTGGGGTCTCACACACTAAACCCTGGGGTCACACACACTAAACCCTGGGGTCACACACACTAAACCCTGGGATCTCACACACTAAACCCTGTGGTCTCACACACTAAATCCTGGGATCTCACACACTAAACCCTGGGGTCACACACACTAAACCCTGGGGTCTCAAACACTAAACCCTGGGGCCTCACACACTAAACCCTGGGGTCACACACACTAAACCCTGGGGCCTCACACACTAAACCCTGGGATCTCACACACTAAACCCTGGGGTCTCACACACTAAACCCTGGGGTCTCACACACTAAACCCTGGGGTCTCACACACTAAACCCTAGGGTCTCATACACTAAACTCTGGGGCCTCACACACTAAACCCTGGGGTCACACACACTAAACCCTGGGGTCACACGCACTAAACCCTGGGGTCACACGCACTAAACCATGGGGTCTCACACACTAAACCCTGGGGTCTCACACACTAAACCCTGGGGCCTCACACACTAAACCCAGGGGTCACACACACTAAACCCTGGTGCCTCACACACTAAACCCTGGGGTCTCACACACTAAACCCTGGGATCTCACACACTAAACCCTGGGGCCTCACACACTAAACCCAGGGGTCACACACACTAAACCCTGGGGCCTCACACACTAAACCCTGGGATCTCACACACTAAACCCTGGGGTCTCACACACTAAACCCTGGGATCTCACACACTAAACCCTGGGGTCTCACACACTAAACCCTGGGATGACACACACTAAACCCTGGGATCTCACACACTAAACCCTGGTGTCACACACACTAAACCCTGGGGTCTCACACACTAAACCCTGGGGTCACACACACTAAACCCTGGGGTCACACACTAAACCCTGGGGTCACACACACTAAACCCTGGGATCTCACACACTAAACCCTGTGGTCTCACACACTAAATCCTGGGATCTCACACACTAAACCCTGGGGTCACACACACTAAACCCTGGGGTCTCAAACACTAAACCCTGGGGCCTCACACACTAAACCCTGGGGTCACACACACTAAACCCTGGGGCCTCACACACTAAACCCTGGGATCTCACACACTAAACCCTGGGGTCTCACACACTAAACCCTGGGGTCTCACACACTAAACCCTGGGGTCACACACACTAAACCCTGGGGTCACACACACTAAACCCTGGGGTCTCACACACTATGCCCTGGGGTCTCACACACTAAACCCTAGGGTCTCATACACTAAACTCTGGGGCCTCACACACTAAACCCTGGGGCCTCACACACTAAACCCTGGGGTCTCACACACTAAACCCTGGGGTCTCACACACTAAACCCTGGGGTCACACACACTAAACCCTGGGGTCACACACACTAAACCCTGGGGTCTCACACACTAAGCCCTGGGGTCTCACACACTAAACCCTAGGGTCTCATACACTAAACTCTGGGGTCTCACACACTAAACCCTGGGGTCTCACCCTCTAAACCCTGGGGTCATACGCACTAAACCCTGGGGTCACACGCACTAAACCATGGGGTCTCACACACTAAACCCTGGGGTCACACACACTAAACCCTGGGGTTTCACACACTAAACCTTGGGGTCTCACAATCTATGGTAATGGGAATCATTTTGCATTCCTCCTCACTCACCCAGCAAAAAACTGAACAATCCAGCTTTAAATGTTGTAAAAGGGGTGATGAATGTCCGTGCCAGCTCCCCACTAGTACTGGATGCATCAGTTGCTTTCCAGCCTGTGGTAGTCACCACTGTTGTAATGTATATATCGCATACAAGGGTATTACGGTAAGGCACCTGTACTACAGGTACAGGGGTAGATCCCTGCCTGCTGGCTCCGCCCAGTAGGCGGAGTATAAATGTGTGTGCACACCGAGCTGCAGCCATTTTGGCAGCAGCTGCGGGAGACTCCACATCTCTGCCTAATGAAGCTTCGATTACTCTACTCTTGTGTCATCGTAATTGATAGTGCATCAATTTATTACGCAGAGATTTTACAATGATGTATCTCCGCATCAAGCCTGATCGCCTGCAGCTGCACCCTCAAGCAGACAATGCCAAGTTGGCCTTCACACATTGGCTAGTTTGCTTTGAAACATACATCGGATCTGGGACTGACCCACCCTCTGAGGCACAGATGCTCCAGGTCCTTTACACGCGGCTGAGCTCCGATATCGTTTCCCTCATCCGGGATGCACCAACCTACGCTGAGGCCATGGCGCTACTGAAGGAGAACTACACTCAGCAGACGAACAAAATCAACGCCAGGCACCTCCTGTCCACGCGGCACCAACTCCCCGATGAGTCTGGCGTGCCCTGCACATCCTGGTGAGAGACTGCGATTGCCAGGCCGTTTCGGCCGCTGAACATTCTGACCTGCCACTTAGAGACACGTTCATTATGGGCATAGAGTCGGCCTACATCCGCCAGCGCCTCTTAGAAGGGCAACCAAGAAACTAGCGCTCTCGTTCACAGTCGCCTCACGCAATATACAGGCGTATGCCCCCGACTGCACATCCCACCCCTCCTGGGCATCGGGATCCCGCCAATGAACACCCCACCGTGGACCCCACAAGCGACCTCCCCCAGCCAATCCCCAGGCCTGCGCCATGCAGCAGCCAACCAACCCCGGGGGACCCAAGTGCTACTTCTGCGGACAGTCAAAACACCCCCGACAGCACTGGCCGGCACGGAGCGCACTCTGCAAGGCCTGTGGGAAGAAAGGACATTTTGTTGCAGTGTGCCAGGCCCACTCGGTTGCCGTTATTGTCCCAGCACCCACCATGTGCAAACCGCGGGTGCCGCCATCTTCCTCGGCTCAGACCACGTGCGGCCCCTGGGCGCTGCCATCTTGCTCCCCTCACAACACATGCGACCCATGGGCGCCACCATCTTGCTAGCCACCTTGCTTGCCTCACAACACGGGCTGCCCGTGGGCGCCACCATCTTGGCTGCCTCAGGACACGTGAGGCCCATGGGCGCCGCCAACTCTCCTGTCTCCGGACCCCTGCTTGTCCGGCACCTCATCGGGCCGCTCATCGTCTGCAACCGCCGCCGACCAGCCACGTCTGACCTCCATCACGATCGACCAGTGCCGACCTCACAACCTCGCGACCACGTCGACGACAGTGAAGGTCGACGGGCACAAGATATCCTGCCTTCTGGACTCCGGGAGCACTGAGAGCTTCATCCACCCTGATACGGTAAGGCGCTGCTCCCTCATGGTACACCCCATCAATCAGAGAATCTCCCTGGCCTGCGTATCCCACTCCGTGGCGATCCGGGGGTACTGCACCGCCACCCTTACCATCCAGGGTGTGGAGTTCAGCAGCTTCCGGCTCTATGTCCTCCCCAACCTCTGCGCTGCCTTGTCACTCGGCCTGGGCTTCCAGTGCAACATCCAAAGCCTAACCCTGAAATCTGGTGGGCCCCTAACACGCCTTACTGTATGCGGCCTCACGACCCTTAAGGTTGAATCACCTTCCCTGTTTGCGAACTTCACCCTGGATTGCAAACCCGTCGCCACCAGGAGCAGACGGTACAGTGCCCAGGATAGGACCTTCAGCAGGTCTGAGGTCCAGCGGCTGCTACGGGAAGGTATTATCGAGGCCAGCAACAGCCCCTGGAGAGCCCAAGTGGTAGTGGTGAAAACTGGGGAGAAAAACAGGATGGTCGTTGTCATAATATACACCAGTATATCATGGTGCAGACACATACTGATGGACATACACTTGGACCAATCAACAGGCACAAACACCGCAGCCAATCACCAGTTAGAACACACACACTACAAAGGCAGAGGGCATCATTTTTCTCGCTCATTCTGATGCTGCCTCTCAGAAGCACAAGAGCTCATCAAGTTTAGTACAGACTCACACCACGTGCTGAGAGATTCAACTGGTTCGGACAGGCACAGGTCTCTGGTTAAACGAGCATCATTTAAACCCACAGTTGTCGTATGTCTATTATTTTATAAGTAGTTAATAAAATAGAGTTGAACCTTCTTCAGTGTTGGTGGCATATGTTAGCTTCACAAGTCTACACTGCCCAACACTTCAGTCGTTGACTGCAGTCAGACCATCAACCGGTACACGCAGCTCGACACGTACCCCCTCCCACGCATATCGGATATGGTCAATCAGATTGCACAGTACCGGGTCTTCTCGACAGTGGACCTGAAATCTGCCGACCACCAGCTCCCCATTCGCAAGGCGGACCGCCAGTACACCACGTTTGAAGCGGACGGCCACCTTTACCATTCCTTACGGTTCCCTTCGGGGTCTCGGTCTTCCAATGGAAGATGGACCAAATGGTTGACTGGTACGGACTGCGGGCCACTTTCCCACACCTGGATAACGTCACCATCTGCGGCCACGACCAGCAGGACCATGACGCTAACCTTTCCAAATTCCTCCGCACCACCAAATTCCTCAACCTAACCTGATAGTGCATCACAGCCAAAGCTCTAATCTGTCTCATATCATCATACAAAGTAGGCCAAGGCCCCTCAAGCCTACTCTGCTATTCAGTTAAGTCATGATTGATCTGATTTTAGCCTCAACCCCACATATTCCGGCACACCCCTGATAACCTTTCACCCCCTTGTTAATTGAGAATCTACCTTAAAAATATTCAAAGACTCTGCCTCAACCACTGTTTCAGGAAGCGGATTCACAAGCTCTCCACCCTCTGAGAGAAAACATTTGCCCTCATCTCTGTTTTAAACAGATAACCGCTTATTTTTAAACAATGACCCCCCAGTTTTAGATTCTTCCACAAGTGGAAACATCCTCTCCACATCCACCCTGTCAATACCCCTCACAATCTGCAAGGTTTCAACCAAGTCTCCTTGTGTTCTTGTGAACTCCAGTAGGTACAAACCTAACGTCTCCAACCTTTCTTCACAGGACACCCGGCCATTCCTGATATTAGTCTGGGTAAACCTTGTCTGAACTGCTTCCAATATGTTTACATCTTTCCTGAAATAAGGAGACCAATACTGTACACAATACTCCAGATGTCCCTTTTGTAGTGATATGTATATATGCCGTACCAGCCTCCCCCGTACCAGCCTCCCCGGACAGGCGGCGGAATGTGGCGACTAGGGGCTTTTCACAGTAACTTCATTGAAGCCTACTTGTGACAATAAGCGATTTTCATTTCATTTCATTTCATATGCTGCTATATATAAAGAGTTATAGGCGGCCGGGAGACAGATCGGACCGGTCGGATCTTTGGGCACGCAGCCAATCGTGGGAGCCTATATTCTTCAGCTGCCTCCGCAGTCCGAGTTCGCCAAGGCGCTGGGCGCGGCCGCTAGTGTCCACCGCCGTGCGCATGTGTGGACTCCAGGCTGGCAGTGCGGGGGCCCGTATCCGCAGATAAAGCTGAATGAATCACAATGCTTCCCTGCTAGCCCCCTGAAGGTGAGTGAATCGACTAATCTTTTTTACTGGAAACTCGGGAGTGAAACGGCAACGCTTTTACGTCGGCGCGGGGACATAGTCCCATTTTGGGAAAATCCAGACCCTGGGATCTCAAAGGATCTTGGTCACCTTCGAACCAGGAGCGACGAGACAGCAGTTACAGAGAGTTACAGCATAGTTAACACTTATAGTTAAATATAGTTAATACTTATTCTGATTTACTTGATCACCAGTTATAATTCTGTAAGAGTGAACAAACTCATTAGTATTTAATTCATTATTCATTAAACCTATGTTGCTTTGAATTGAAGATTGGTAGTGCCTTTGAAATCTAACCACCAGACCATTCTGGAAGGAAAGCAGAGAGTAACGACATATTACGAACAAGTAATAGAACGCCCTTCTCAGTAAACACCTCATTGGACTCACAAAGGACCCAGACACAGACAGATCTGACATGTAAAATTACAGAGCCTCTCACTTTGAAATGAGAATAATAAAGGAGTTTAAAATCACACTGTGTAAGGGAAGAAGGGTGGTGTAAGCTTGCTCCTTACAAACAACCTGTGGGCTGTTTGTTCTCGTTCAGCTGTGTCTTGCTGTTCCTATGGCAACTGAGTAACACGGCACAGAGCCAGAGGGAGAGACTGTCAGCGGCCACTAGCTTCCAGCCATTAAACTCCTTCATTCCAGTGAAATCCAGGATCCACCCCAGCTCGGCTCCAGGATTCGGGATCTACGGGGACTCGGGATCCACCTGACTTCTGTTCCACCAGGATTGTGTTCGACTGGGACTAGGAATCCACTAAAATGCTGTTCCATTAGAATTAAGGATCCACCGACAGGCTGCTTCACCTAGATTGGGAATCGACTATGATTCTGTTCCACTCGGATTGGGGGTCCAGTGAAATGTTGCTTCGCCCGAATTAGGAATCAATTGGGATTCTGTTCCATCAGGGTTACGGATTCACTGGGACTCTGCATGATTTGAATTAGAGATCTACTGAGTTTGTCTTCCATTGGGATTAGAGATCCACTTTGATGGTGCTGAAAATGACTGAGGGATTTACTGGGATCATGTTCTTCCAGGAGTGGAGATCCATGGGTGCTGTTCTGTTGGAATTAGGGATGTATTGAGATTCTGTTCCACAGGTGTTAGGGATCCATTTCGATGCTGCTACATTTGTATTGGGGGGTCACTGGGTTTGTGTTCCTCTGGGATTCACAGTCCACCAATATATTGTTCCTTAGGAATTAGAGATCTATCAGGATCCTGTGCCAGCAGGATTCTGGATCCACAGGTGCCTTTATGTTGGGATTTGGGATCCACTGGGATTCAGTTTCATCAGGATTGGGAGTCCATTGTAATGCTGCTCCGTTTGAATTAGGGATCCAATTGGATTGCAGGTACGCAGTGCCTTCCAATCAGCAGTAGTGAAACTTGCTGAGGGAAATGTAAATTGGATTGGAGAGGACTAAGGAGGATTTGGGAGTATGCGAGATGTGGAACTTGTCCGCACTGAGCCGCGGCAGTGGGCAGCTGGTAAACAGGGAACACGAGCGATTGGATGTTTACCTTGAAGCACAGGTGAGGCCATAAATGGGATCCTCTGTTCAATGAGTCGGGTAATCTGAGGAAAGCCAGCGATCTGCAGGCCTACCCCACAGGCCTGCTGTAAACTAGGTGGGAAGGCTGGGAGTCGGAACCCAGACTTCCCCTCAGGCTAGGGGTAGAGACGGCCTAGTTGGAGATGGAGGTGCATCTCGGGGCCCAGGCCTGGATGGCGATCCGGAGTACCTAAATATATGAAGGGCCCCAACCTGCACCCTCACCCCCAACCCAGGCACTGAGCCCAGAAACTCTGGACTCCTCTGGCCTGGAACAGGCTCCTGCTGATGTTACTTCCTCCTGACCTCACCCAGCTTGCTGGGCTCAATTGGTTCTCGCACAGGCCAGTGTCACCAGTGAATTGGTTTTCAAAGAGCCAGTGCCATTATTACTGACCAACCGGCCAACCTCAGTGAGAAACATTGTGACTCCTTTATAACTGTGATGCCACCCAGGAATGGGAATGGTGACAGAATTGGCACTGTCCCATGAGAATGGCGCCAAGAGGTCAAAGAGAATGGCACAGAAAGGCGGTCAGGGTGAAAGAAACAGGGAGGGGGTCAGAGGTAGAAGATTACAAGGGGGGCTGGATCAGGGCAACAGGGAGGGATCGGGGTGGAGTTAATGGAAGAGGATCATTGAGGGGATCAGAGAGAGAGGTCGGAAAGGGCACAGGGAGTGGGTGTGAGGGGGAGAGTGGTACAGAGAGGGGCCATGGAGTGAGGGGTTCAGGAAGGCGTTCTCCCTGACTCCCTACAGGTCACCGGGCAGTGGCAACAGCAGGCTACGCTAAGCCACTCTGTTGGAATGGTTAAGGGCAGATAGGGAATAATCAAAGGGTTTTGATAATGATGTCAGCAGAAACTGTTTCCACTGGCAAGAGATTCCATAACCAGGGGGCGCAAACTGAAGATAATTGGCAAATGATAAACAAACCCCGGTGTGTTCAGCGGCTCCTCGGAGGGGTTCTCTTGTTCAAAGGTACAGTACCTGATTGAGGGGCCCAGTAGCAGGAGAGGGCTTGTGGAGGGGGTGGAGGGATCCGTTCAAAGCCTCCCAAAACTCACCCTCGCCCACTTTCACTCATGTTTGCCTCCTCGATCTGAGGCCTCAGGTGTGTGTCATACCAGCAGCAGCCACCTGCTCCCCACTGGCGTTGCGGGTACAGAAGAGTTTCCAGTCTCTGATTGGCTGGCAGCTTGTGGTTGGCAGGATTACTGGGGCCCAGGGTCCAGCTGGTAGGCCCGTCGATACCCGGTTGGTAGGCCATTCCAGTGGACTTCCCCAGAAAGAGCCGTCATGGACCTCTCTCCGGTTCTCCAGTCAGTAGCTGAGATCCCCATTGCTGTCATTCGATTCCGCCCAACATGTGTTGAGTTAATTTTTTTTACCACAGCTAGATGTGTGATCTTGAATAGATCGTCTGAAAGGATGGTGGAAGGCGGCTTAGGAGTAACTTCTGAAGGGAATTGGAGGAAGGAACAACCAACAGGGCTGTGGGCTGGATTTCTCATTCAAAGAGTCAACAGGGGAAGTATGATGGGCCGAATGTTTTTTTCTGTGCCTGTTTCCAATGTGAACGAATTGATCAACTGGGTTTAAGTACTCTCATTGGTAAACCGACCTTCTTTGTACTGACCATCCGTTATTCCGGAATTATATTCTTCTCTTCTTCCTTGCTTCCCTTTCACAGGATTATTTTAACTGGAGGTCCACGAGGAATTCTGATTGTGTCTCTCTCAAACTGCACAATCCCAAGGGCTTCCTACACCATCACCTTAAGCCAGCACCTCCCAAAACCTTCAGCACGCGTCGAGGGGCCCTGGTACTCTACTCCGAAGACTTGGCCTTGCAATCCTGGCAGCGCCAGCATGCTGCCAAGTGGAGACACAGGGCAAGGCTCCGATTCACCACTCTGCAGGACCTGGCCATGGCAGTCCTTGCCTACGGACAGAGAACGGTGGGTATGACAGAGTCATCAGAATTTCGATCATCCACATTTATGCAGGTTTGGCAGGCTGTCTAGACAGTTTGACTAGTGAATCAGCCTTGTCTAGACAGTTTGACTAGTGAATCAGCCTTGTCTAGACAGTTTGACTAGTGAATCAGCCTGTCTGGACACTTTGACTAGTGAATCAGCCTTCTCTAGACAGTTTGACTAGTGAATCAGTCTTCTCTAGACAGTTTGGGCAGTGAATCGGTCTTGGCTAGACAGTTTGGGCAGTGAATCAGCCTTGGCTAGACAGTTTGGGCAGTGAATCAGTCTTGGCTAGACAGTTTGGGCAGTGAATCGGTCTTGGCTAGACAGTTTGGGCAGTGAATCGGTCTTGGCTAGACAGTTTGGGCAGTGAACCGGTCTTGGCTAGACAGTTTGGGCAGTGAATCGGTCTTGGCTAGACAGTTTGGGCAGTGAATCGGTCTTGGCTAGACAGCTTGGGCAGTGAATCGGTCTTAGCTAGACAGTTTGAGCAGTGAACCGGTCTTGGCTAGACAGTTTGGGCAGTGAATCGGTCTTGGCTAGACAGTTTGGGCAGTGAATCGGTCTTGGCTAGACAGTTTAGGCAGTGAATCGGTCTTGGCTAGACAGTTTAGGCAGTGAATGGGTCTTGGCTAGACAGTTTGGGCAGTGAATCGGTCTGGGCTAGACAGTTTGGTCAGTGAATCGGTCTTGGCTAGACAGTTTGGGCAGTGAATCGGTCTTGGCTAGACAGTTTGAGCAGTGAATCGGTCTTGGCTAGACAGTTTGGGCAGTGAATCGGTCTTGGCTAGACAGTTTGAGCAGTGAACCGGTCTTGGCTAGACAGTTTGGGCAGTGAACCGGTCTTGGCTAGACAGTTTGGGCAGTGAACCGGTCTTGGCTAGACAGTTTGACTAGTGAATCAGCCTTGTCTGGACAGTTTGACTAGTGAATCAGCCTTGTCTAGACAGTTTGACTAGTGAATCAGCCTGTCTGGACAGTTTGACTAGTGAATCAGCCTTGTCTGGACACTTTGACTAGTGAATCAGCCTTCTCTAGACAGTTTGACTAGTGAATCAGTCTTGTCTAGACAGTTTAACCAGTGAATCAGCCTTGTCCAGACCATTCGAGCAGTGAACCAGTCTTGGCTAGACAATTTGGGCAGTGAATCGGTCTTGGCTAGACAGTTTGGGCAGTGAATCGGTCTTGGCTAGACAGTTTAGGCAGTGAATCGGTCTTGGCTAGACAGTTTAGGCAGTGAATGGGTCTTGGCTAGACAGTTTGGGCAGTGAATCGGTCTGGGCTAGACAGTTTGGGCAGTGAATCGGTCTTGGCTAGACAGTTTGGGCAGTGAATCGGTCTTGGCTAGACAGTTTGGGCAGTGAATCGGTCTTGGCTAGACAGTTTGGGCAGTGAATCGGTCTTGGCTAGACAGTTTGAGCAGTGAACCGGTCTTGGCTAGACAGTTTGGGCAGTGAACCGGTCTTGGCTAGACAGTTTGGGCAGTGAACCGGTCTTGGCTAGACAGTTTGGGCAGTGAATCGGTCTTGGCTAGACAGTTTGGGCAGTGAATCGGTCTTGGCTAGACAGTTTGAGCAGTGAATCAGTCTTGGCTAGACAGTTTGAGCAGTGAATCGGTCTTGGCTAGACAGTTTGAGCAGTGAATCGGTCTTGGCTAGACAGTTTGGGCAGTGAATCGGTCCTGGCTAGACAGTTTGGGCAGTGAATCGGTCTTGGCTAGACAGTTTGGGCAGTGAATCGGTCTTGGCTAGACAGTTTGAGCAGTGAATCGGTCTTGGCTAGACAGTTTGGGCAGTGAATCGGTCTTGGCTAGACAGTTTGGGCAGTGAATCGGTCTTGGCTAGACAGTTTGGGCAGTGAATCGGTCTTGGCTAGACAGTTTGGGCAGTGAATCGGTCTTGGCTAGACAGTTTGGGCAGTGAATCGGTCTTGGCTAGACAGTTTGGGCAGTAAATCGGTCTTGGCTAGACAGTTTGGGCAGTGAACCGGTCTTGGCTAGACAGTTTGGGCAGTGAATCGGTCTTGGCTAGACAGTTTGAGCAGTGAATCGGTCTTGGCTAGACAGTTTGAGCAGTGAATCGGTCTTGGCTAGACAGTTTGGGCAGTGAACCGGTCTTGGCTAGACAGTTTGAGCAGTGAATCGGTCTTGGCTAGACAGTTTGAGCAGTGAACCGGTCTTGGCTAGACAGTTTGGGCAGTGAATCGGTCTTGGCTAGACAGTTTGGGCAGTGAACCGGTCTTGGCTAGACAATTTGGGCAGTGAATCGGTCTTGGCTAGACAGTTTGGGCAGTGAATCGGTCTTGGCTAGACAGTTTGGGCAGTGAATCGGTCTTGGCTAGACAATTTGGGCAGTGAATCGGTCTTGGCTAGACAGTTTGAGCAGTGAGTCGGTCTTGGCTAGACAGTTTGGGCAGTGAATCGGTCTTGGCTAGACAGTTTGGGCAGTGAATCGGTCTTGGCTAGACAGTTTGAGCAGTGAACCGGTCTTGGCTAGACAGTTTGGGCATTGAATCGGTCTTGGCTAGACAGTTTGGGCAGTGAATCGGTCTTGGCTAGACAGTTTGAGCAGTGAACCGGTCTTGGCTAGACAGTTTGGGCAGTGAATCGGTCTTGGCTAGACAGTTTGGGCAGTGAACCGGTCTTGGCTAGACAGTTTGGGCAGTGAATCGGTCTTGGCTAGACAATTTGGGCAGTGAATCGGTCTTGGCTAGACAGTTTGAGCAGTGAACCGGTCTTGGCTAGACAGTTTGGGCAGTGAATCGGTCTTGGCTAGACAGTTTGGGCAGTGAACCGGTCTTGGCTAGACAGTTTGGGCAGTGAATCGGTCTTGGCTAGACAGTTTGAGCAGTGAACCGGTCTTGGCTAGACAGTTTGGGCAGTGAATCGGTCTTGGCTAGACAGTTTGGGCAGTGAATCGGTCTTGGCTAGACAGTTTGGGCAGTGAATCGGTCTTGGCTAGACAATTTGGGCAGTGAATCGGTCTTGGCTAGACAGTTTGAGCAGTGAATCGGTCTTGGTTAGACAGTTTGGGCAGTGAATCGGTCTTGGCTAGACAGTTTGGGCAGTGAATCGGTCTTGGCTAGACAGTTTGAGCAGTGAACCGGTCTTGGCTAGACAGTTTGAGCAGTGAACCGGTCTTGGCTAGACAGTTTGGGCAGTGAATCGGTCTTGGCTAGACAGTTTGGGCAGTAAATCGGTCTTGGCTAGACAGTTTGAGCAGTGAACCGGTCTTGGCTAGACAGTTTGGGCAGTGAACCGGTCTTGGCTAGACAGTTTGGGCAGTAAATCGGTCTTGGCTAGACAGTTTGAGCAGTGAACCGGTCTTGGCTAGACAGTTTGGGCAGTGAACCAGTCTTGGCTAGACAGTTTGGGCAGTGAGTCGGTCTTGGCTAGACAGTTTGGGCAGTGAATCGGTCTTGGCTAGACAGTTTGGGCAGTGAACCGGTCTTGGCTAGACAGTTTGGGCAGTGAACCAGTCTTGGCTAGACAGTTTGGGCAGTGAGTCGGTCTTGGCTAGACAGTTTGGGCAGTGAATCGGTCTTGGCTAGACAGTTTGGGCAGTGAACCGGTCTTGGCTAGACAGTTTGAGCAGTGAACCGGTCTTGGCTAGACAGTTTGGGCAGTGAATCGGTCTTGGCTAGACAGTTTGGGCAGTGAATCTGTCTTGGCTAGACAGTTTGGGCAGTAAATCGGTCTTGGCTAGACAGTTTGGGCAGTGAATCGGTCTTGGCTAGACAGTTTGGGCAGTGAACCGGTCTTGGCTAGACAGTTTGGGCAGTGAATCGGTCTTGGCTCGACAGTTTGGGCAGTGAATCGGTCTCGGCTAGACAGTTTGGGCAGTGAATCGGTCTTGGCTAGACAGTTTGGGCAGTGAACCGGTCTTGGCTAGACAGTTTGGGCAGTGAATCGGTCTTGGCTAGACAGTTTGGGCAGTGAATCGGTCTTGGCTAGACAGTTTGGGCAGTGAATCGGTCTTGGCTAGACAGTTTGGGCAGTGAATCGGTCTTGGCTAGACAGTTTGGGCAGTGAATCGTTCTTGACTAGACAGTTTGGGCAGTGAATCGGTCTTGGCTAGACAGTTTGGGCAGTGAATCGGTCTTGGCTAGACAGTTTGGGCAGTGAATCGGTCTTGGCTAGACAGTTTGAGCAGTGAACCGGTCTTGGCTAGACAGTTTGGGCAGTGAATCGGTCTTGGCTAGACAGTTTGGGCAGTGAATCGGTCTTGGCTAGACAGTTTGAGCAGTGAACCGGTCTTGGCTAGACAGTTTGGGCAGTGAATCGGTCTTGGCTAGACAGTTTGGGCAGTGAACCGGTCTTGGCTAGACAGTTTGGGCAGTGAATCGGTCTTGGCTAGACAATTTGGGCAGTGAATCGGTCTTGGCTAGACAGTTTGGGCAGTGAATCGGTCTTGGCTAGACAGTTTGGGCAGTGAATCGGTCTTGGCTAGACAGTTTGGGCAGTGAATCGGTCTTGGCTAGACAGTTTGGGCAGTGAATCGGTCTTGGCTAGACAATTTGGGCAGTGAATCGGTCTTGGCTAGACAGTTTGAGCAGTGAGTCGGTCTTGGCTAGACAGTTTGGGCAGTGAATCGGTCTTGGCTAGACAGTTTGGGCAGTGAATCGGTCTTGGCTAGACAGTTTGAGCAGTGAATCGGTCTTGGCTAGACAGTTTGGGCAGTGAATCGGTCTTGGCTAGACAATTTGGGCAGTGAATCGGTCTTGGCTAGACAGTTTGGGCAGTGAATCGGTCTCGGCTAGACAGTTTGGGCAGTGAATCGGTCTTGGCTAGACAGTTTGAGCAGTGAACCGGTCTTGGCTAGACAGTTTGGGCAGTGAATCGGTCTTGGCTAGACAGTTTGAGCAATGAACCGGTCTTGGCTAGACAGTTTGGGCAGTGAACCAGTCTTGGCTAGACAGTTTGGGCAGTGAATCGGTCTTGGCTAGACAGTTTGGGCAGTGAACCGGTCTTGGCTAGACAGTTTGAGCAGTGAACCGGTCTTGGCAAGACAGTTTGGGCAGTGAATCGGTCTTGGCTAGACAGTTTCAGCAGTGATTCGGTCTTGGCTAGACAGTTTGGGCAGTGAATCGGTCTTGGCTAGACAGTTTGGGCAGTGAGTCGGTCTTGGCTAGACAGTTTGGGCAGTGAATCGGTCTTGGCTAGACAGTTTGGGCAGTGAATCGGTCTTGGCTAGACAGTTTGAGCAGTGAACCGGTCTTGGCTAGACAGTTTGGGCAGTGAATCGGTCTTGGCTAGACAGTTTGGGCAGTGAATCGGTCTTGGCTAGACAGTTTGAGCAGTGAACCGGTCTTGGCTAGACAGTGTGGGCAGTGAATCGGTCTTGGCTAGACAGTTTGGGCAGTGAATCGGTCTTGGCTAGACAATTTGGGCAGTGAATCGGTCTTGGCTAGACAGTTTGAGCAGTGAATCGGTCTTGGCTAGACAGTTTGGGCAGTGAATCGGTCTTGGCTAGACAGTTTGGGCAGTGAACCGGTCTTGGCTAGACAGTTTGGGCAGTGAATCGGTCTTGGCTAGACAGTTTGGGCAGTGAATCGGTCTTGGCTAGACAGTTTGGGCAGTGAATCGGTCTTGGCTAGACAGTTTGGGCAGTGAATCGGTCTTGGTTAGACAGTTTGGGCAGTGAATCGTTCTTGGCTAGACAGTTTGAGCAGTGAGCCGGTCTTGGCTAGACAGTTTGGGCAGTGAACCGGTCTTGGCTAGACAGTTTGAGCAGTGAACCGGTCTTGGCTAGACAGTTTGGGCAGTGAATCGGTCTTGGCTAGACAGTTTGGGCAGTGAATCGGTCTTGGCTAGACAGTTTGAGCAGTGAACCGGTCTTGGCTAGTCAGTTTGGGCAGTAAATCGGTCTTGGCTAGACAGTTTGGGCAGTGAATCGGTCTTGGCTAGACAGTTTGAGCAGTGAACCGGTCTTGGCTAGACAGTTTGGGCAGTAAATCGGTCTTGGCTAGACAGTTTAGGCAGTGAATCGGTCTTGGCTAGACAGTTTGGGCAGTGAACCGGTCTTGGCTAGACAGTTTGGGCAGTGAATCGGTCTTGGCTAGACAGTTTGGGCAGTGAATCGGTCTTGGCTAGACAGTTTGGGCAGTGAATCGGTCTTGGCTAGACAGTTTGGGCAGTGAATCGGTCTTGGCTAGACAGTTTGGGCAGTGAATCGGTCTTGGCTAGACAGTTTGGGCAGTGAATCGGTCTTGGCTAGTCAGTTTGGGCAGTAAATCGGTCTTGGCTAGACAGTTTGGGCAGTGAATCGGTCTTGGCTAGACAGTTTGGGCAGTGAACCGGTCTTGGCTAGACAGTTTGGGCAGTGAATCGGTCTTGGCTAGACAGTTTGGGCAGTGAATCGGTCTTGGCTAGACAGTTTGGGCAGTGAATCGGTCTTGGCTAGACAGTTTGGGCAGTGAATCGGTCTTGGCTAGACAGTTTGGGCAGTGAATCGGTTTTGGCTAGACAGTTTGGGCAGTGAATCGGTCTTGGCTAGACAGTTTGGGCAGTGAATCGGTCTTGGCTAGACAGCTTGGGCAGTGAATCGGTCTTGGCTAGACAGTTTGAGCAGTGAACCGGTCTTGGCTAGACAGTTTGGGCAGTAAATCGGTCTTGGCTAGACAGTTTGGGCAGTGAATCGGTCTTGGCTAGACAGTTTGAGCAGTGAACCGGTATTGGCTAGACAGTTTGGGCAGTAAATCGGTCTTGGCTAGACAGTTTGGGCAGTGAATCTGTCTTGGCTAGACAGTTTGGGCAGTGAATCGGTCTTGGCTAGACAGTTTGGGCAGTGAATCGGTCTTGGCTAGACAGTTTGGGCAGTGAATCATAGAACATAGAACAGTACAGCACAGAACAGGCCCTTCGGCCCTCAATGTTGTGCCGAGCCATGATCACCCTACTCAAACCCACGTATCCACCCTATACCCGTAACCCAACAACCCCCCCTTAACCTTACTTTTATGAGGACACTACGGGCAATTTAGCATGGCCAATCCACCTCACCCGCACATCTTTGGACTGTGGGAGGAAACCGGAGCACCCGGAGGAAACCCACGCACACAGGGGGAGGACGTGCAGACTCCACACAGACAGTGACCCAGCCGGGAATCGAACCTGGGACCCTGGAGCTGTGAAGCATTTATGCTAACCACCATGCTACCCTGCTGCCCTAAATCGGTCTTGGCTCGACAGTTAGGCAGTGAATCGGTCTTGGCTAGACAGCTTGGGCAGTGAGTCGGTCTTGGCTAGACAGTTTGAGCAGTGAACCGGTCTTGGCTAGACAGTTTGGGCAGTAAATCGGTCTTGGCTAGACAGTTTGGGCAGTGAATCGGTCTTGGCTAGACAGTTTGAGCAATGAACCGGTCTTGGCTAGACAGTTTGAGCAATGAACCGGTCTTGGCTAGACAGTTTGGGCAGTGAACCAGTCTTGGCTAGACAGTTTGGGCAGTGAATCGGTCTTGGCTAGACAGTTTGGGCAGTGAACCGGTCTTGGCTAGACAGTTTGGGCAGTGAGTCGGTCTTGGCTAGACAGTTTGGGCAGTGAATCGGTCTTGGCTAGACAGTTTGGGCAGTGAATCGGTCTTGGCTAGACAGTTTGAGCAGTGAACCGGTCTTGGCTAGACAGTTTGGGCAGTGAATCGGTCTTGGCTAGACAGTTTGGGCAGTGAATCGGTCTTGGCTAGACAGTTTGAGCAGTGAACCGGTCTTGGCTAGACAGTGTGGGCAGTGAATCGGTCTTGGCTAGACAGTTTGGGCAGTGAATCGGTCTTGGCTAGACAATTTGGGCAGTGAATCGGTCTTGGCTAGACAGTTTGAGCAGTGAATCGGTCTTGGCTAGACAGTTTGGGCAGTGAATCGGTCTTGGCTAGACAGTTTGGGCAGTGAACCGGTCTTGGCTAGACAGTTTGGGCAGTGAATCGGTCTTGGTTAGACAGTTTGGGCAGTGAATCGTTCTTGGCTAGACAGTTTGAGCAGTGAACCGGTCTTGGCTAGACAGTTTGGGCAGTGAACCGGTCTTGGCTAGACAGTTTGAGCAGTGAACCGGTCTTGGCTAGACAGTTTGGGCAGTGAATCGGTCTTGGCTAGACAGTTTGGGCAGTGAATCGGTCTTGGCTAGACAGTTTGAGCAGTGAACCGGTCTTGGCTAGTCAGTTTGGGCAGTAAATCGGTCTTGGCTAGACAGTTTGGGCAGTGAATCGGTCTTGGCTAGACAGTTTGAGCAGTGAACCGGTCTTGGCTAGACAGTTTGGGCAGTAAATCGGTCTTGGCTAGACAGTTTAGGCAGTGAATCGGTCTTGGCTAGACAGTTTGGGCAGTGAACCGGTCTTGGCTAGACAGTTTGGGCAGTGAATCGGTCTTGGCTAGACAGTTTGGGCAGTGAATCGGTCTTGGCTAGACAGTTTGGGCAGTGAATCGGTCTTGGCTAGTCAGTTTGGGCAGTAAATCGGTCTTGGCTAGACAGTTTGGGCAGTGAATCGGTCTTGGCTAGACAGTTTGGGCAGTGAACCGGTCTTGGCTAGACAGTTTGGGCAGTGAATCGGTCTTGGCTAGACAGTTTGAGCAGTGAATCGGTCTTGGCTAGACAGTTTGGGCAGTGAATCGGTCTTGGCTAGACAGTTTGGGCAGTGAATCGGTCTTGGCTAGACAGTTTGGGCAGTGAATCGGTCTTGGCTAGACAGTTTGGGCAGTGAATCGGTCTTGGCTAGACAGTTTGGGCAGTGAATCGGTCTTGGCTAGACAGTTTGGGCAGTGAATCGGTCTTGGCTAGACAGTTTGGGCAGTGAATCGGTTTTGGCTAGACAGTTTGGGCAGTGAATCGGTCTTGGCTAGACAGTTTGGGCAGTGAATCGGTCTTGGCTAGACAGTTTGGGCAGTGAATCGGTCTTGGCTAGACAGCTTGGGCAGTGAATCGGTCTTGGCTAGACAGTTTGAGCAGTGAACCGGTCTTGGCTAGACAGTTTGGGCAGTAAATCGGTCTTGGCTAGACAGTTTGGGCAGTGAATCGGTCTTGGCTAGACAGTTTGAGCAGTGAACCGGTATTGGCTAGACAGTTTGGGCAGTAAATCGGTCTTGGCTAGACAGTTTGGGCAGTGAATCTGTCTTGGCTAGACAGTTTGGGCAGTGAATCGGTCTTGGCTAGACAGTTTGGGCAGTGAATCGGTCTTGGCTAGACAGTTTGGGCAGTGAATCGGTCTTGGCTAGACAGTTTGGGCAGTGAATCATAGAACATAGAACAGTACAGCACAGAACAGGCCCTTCGGCCCTCAATGTTGTGCCGAGCCATGATCACCCTACTCAAACCCACGTATCCACCCTATACCCGTAACCCAACAACCCCCCCTTAACCTTACTTTTATGAGGACACTACGGGCAATTTAGCATGGCCAATCCACCTCACCCGCACATCTTTGGACTGTGGGAGGAAACCGGAGCACCCGGAGGAAACCCACGCACACAGGGGGAGGACGTGCAGACTCCACACAGACAGTGACCCAGCCGGGAATCGAACCTGGGACCCTGGAGCTGTGAAGCATTTATGCTAACCACCATGCTACCCTGCTGCCCTAAATCGGTCTTGGCTCGACAGTTAGGCAGTGAATCGGTCTTGGCTAGACAGCTTGGGCAGTGAGTCGGTCTTGGCTAGACAGTTTGGGCAGTGAATCGGTCTTGGCTAGACAGTTTGGGCAGTGAATCGGTCTTGGCTAGACAGTTTGGGCAGTGAATCGGTCTTGGCTAGACAGTTTGGGCAGTGAATCGGTCTTGGCTAGACAGTTTGGGCAGTGAATCGGTCTTGGCTAGACAGTTTGGGCAGTGAATCGGTCTTGGCTAGACAGTTTGGGCAGTGAACCGGTCTTGGCTAGACAGTTTGGGCAGTGAATCGGTCTTGGCTAGACAGTTTGGGCAGTGAATCGGTCTTGGCTAGACAGTTTGGGCAGTGAATCGGTCTTGGCTAGACAGTTTGGGCAGTGAACCGGTCTTGGCTAGACAGTTTGGGCAGTGAATCGGTCTTGGCTAGACAATCAGGCAGCATCTCCAGATAAGGAATTGTTTCCTCTCAGTGACTGACTTCACCCAGGTGAATCCAGTGGTGGAAGCATTTTCAGAATCTGACTCCTGCCCCTCCACCTGTCATGCTTCACCCAATGTGGTGTGCGGGCACCATGGGGGACACAGTGAGAATTTTGGTGCGTGGGAATGATTTATTGGGAAGGCGTGGCTCAGTTTGGGTTGACTGAGCTTTGCTAAAAATGAAGAGAGAAATGTTTAAATTTGTGTTGACTGCAGTTTAGACCCCTCTCCCTGCGTGGAAGTTTCCTTAAGGAAAAATTGATGCTTTGTTTCCAGGATGGCTCAGGCCTCAAGCGAGCAGAACCTTACCTGCATTTCCCCATCGGACACCGGAATCAGCCGGGGAATCGTAAAATCCGCCCTGGCTACTCGGCCAAGCGATACCTTGCCTGCCTGGCTGAGACCTGTGGTCCTTATCGGCAACGAGCCTCGGGTAAGTTTGGTCATCTGTTTGTATCCAGGGGATGGGAGCACACAGGGAAGTCATACAGTGCACCAACAACAACAACTTATATTCAGCACCTTTATGGTACTGAAACTTGCCAATACGTTTCACAAAAGCATCAGAAAGCAAAGTGTACAGAGCCACGTGACAATAAGCGATTTACATTTCATTTCATTTCATTATGAGATGTAAGGTCAAATGTCCAAAACCTTTGTCAAAGAGGTCGGGTTTAAGGAGTGTTTGAAAGGAGCAAAACGAGGCAGAGATGTTTAAGGATCATAGAAGCTCCACAGTTCAGAAGGAGGCCATTCGGCCCATCGAACCTGCGCCTACCTTCTGAAGGAGCACTCCATCCAGGACCACTGCCCCATCCACCCCACCCCCATAACCTAACCTGCACCAAGGGGCAATTTAGCATGGCCAATCCACCTAACCTGCACATTGTTGGATTGTGGGAGGAAACCGGAGCATCCGGAGGAAACCCACCCAGAGAAAGTGCAAACTCCACCTTGACAGTCACCCAAGGCTGCAATTGAACCTGGGTCCCTGACGTTGTAAGCCAGCAGAGCTTTTTAAAAAAATATTTTTTTATTAGGGTTTTTCAAATTTCGTTGCCACCTTCACAGGGCCAGATATTTACAGTAATTTATATACTTCATGGTTCAGGTGTAATTTGCCATCAGCCCGTCTTCTTGTCTGCCTGTCCTGGGTTCATCTTGGGTGCACCCTCTGCCCACTCCTTCCTTGGCACGGCCCCCTCCTGTTCCCTCTCCTTCCTTTTTCTTCCTTATTCTTTGACTCATCCCATGTCCCCCTCACCCCCCCCCCCCCCCTTCCCCCTCCCTATTGAGGCAGCAGTCTAGCCAGTGTGCCACCATATAATGAGGGATATCCAGAGCTTGGAGCCCTGGCTACTGAAGACGTGGGCGCCACTAAATTCAGTGATGTGTAAGAGGCCAGAACTAGAGGAGAGCAGAGATATCTCTGAGGGTTATTTGCCTGGAGAAGATGATAGAGAAAGGGCGGGGTGAGCACATTGTGGCATTCAAAAGTAAGATGAAGGAGTTTCAGCCTAGCTTTCTGCAATATATGGACAGGAGTCCAGAATGAGAAGGTGTTTGAGGGTAGGAGATGGATGGGGTACAGTGTACGTGAGGGTGGGGAGTTGGATGGGGTACAGTGTGTGTGAGGGTGGGGAGTTGGATAGGGTACAGGGTGTGTGAGGGTGGGGAGTTGGATGGGGTACAGTGTGTGTGTGTGAGGATGGGGAGTTGGATGGGGTACAGTGTGTGTGAGGATGGGGAGTTGGATGGGGTACAGTGTGTGTGTGTGAGGTGGGGAGTTGGATGGGGCACAGTGTGTGTGAGGGTGGGAAGTTGGATGGAGTACAGTGTGTGTGAGGGTGGGGAGTTGGATGGGGTACAGTGTGTGTGAGGATGGGGAGTTGGATGGGGTACAGTGTGTGTGAGGGTGGGGAGTTGGATGGGGTACAGTGTGTGTGAGGGTGGGGAGTTGGATGGGGCACAGTGTGTGTGAGGGTGGGGAGTTGGATAGGGTACAGGGTGTGTGAGGTTGGGGAGTTGGATGGGGTACAGTGTGTGTGAGGGTGGGGAGTTGGATGGGGTACAGTGTGTGTGAGGGTGGGAAGTTGGATAGGGTACAGGGTGTGTGAGGTTGGGGAGTTGGATGGGGTACAGTGTGTGTGAGGGTGGGGAGTTGGATGGGGTACAGTGTGTGTGAGGGTGGGAAGTTGGATGGAGTACAGTGTGTGTGAGGGTGGGGAGTTGGATGGAGTACAGTGTGTGTGAGGGTGGGGAGTTGGATGGGGTACAGGGTGTGTGAGGGTGGGGAGTTGGATGGGGTACAGTCTGTGTGAGGGTGGCGAGTTGGATGGGGTACAGTGTGTGTGAGGGTGGGAAGTTGGATGGGGTACAGTGTGTGTGAGGATGGGGAGTTGGATGGGGCACAGTGTGTGTGAGGGTGGGGAGTTGGATGGAGTACAGTGTGTGTGAGGGTGGGGAGTTGGATGGGGTACAGTGTGTGTGAGGGTGGGAAGTTGGATGGGGTACAGTGCGTGTGAGGGTGGGGAGTTGGATGGGGTACAGTGTGTGTGAGGGTGGGAAGTTGGATGGAGTACAGTGTGTGTGAGGGTGGGGAGTTGGATGGGGTACAGTGTGTGTGAGGGTGGGGAGTTGGATGGAGTACAGTGTGTGTGAGGGTGGGGAGTTGGATGGGGTACAGGGTGTGTGAGGGTGGGGAGTTGGATGGGGTACAGTCTGTGTGAGGGTGGGGAGTTGGATGGGGCACAGTGTCTGTGAGGGTGGGGAGTGGATAGTGTACATTGTGTGTGAGGATGGGGAGTTGGATGGGGCACAGTGTGTGAGAGGGTGGGGAGTTGGATGGGGTACAGTGTGTGTGAGGGTGGGGTGTTAGATGGGGTACAGTGTGTGTGAGGGTGGGGAGTTGGATGGGGTACAGTGTGTGTGTGTGAGGGTGGGGATTTGGATGGGGTACAATGTGTGTGAGGGTGGGGCGTTAGATGGGGTACAGTGTGTGTGAGGGTGGGGAGTTGGATGGGGTACAGTGTGTGTGTGAGGGTGGGGATTTGGATGGGGTACATTGTTTGTGAGGGTGGGGAGTTGGATGGCGTACAGTGTGTGAGGGTGGGGAGTTGGATGGGGTACAGTGTGTGTGAGGGTGGGGCGTTAGATGGGGTACAGTGTGTGTGAGGGTGGGGAGTTGGATGGGGTACAGTGTGTGTGTGAGGGTGGGGATTTGGATGGGGTACATTGTGTGTGAGGGTGGGGAGTTGGATGGGGTACATTGTGTGTGAGGGTGGGGAGTTGGATGGGGTACAGTGTGTGTGTGAGGGTGGGGATTTGGATGGGGTACAATGTGTGTGTGTGAGGGTGGGGAGTTGGATGGGGTACAGTGTGTGTGAGGGTGGGGAGTTGGATGGGGTACAGTGTGTGTGAGGGTGGGGAGTTGGATGGGGTACAGTGTGTGTGAGGTGGGGAGTTGGATGGGGTACAGTGTGTGTGTGAGGGTGGGGATTTGGATGGGGTACAGTGTGTGTGAGGGTGGGGAGTTGGATGGGGTACAGTGTGTGTGAGGGTGGGGAGTTGGGGTGCAGTGAGTGTGAGGGTGGGGAGCTGCGTGTCGCGTCTTTTCGTCCGACGTCATTTCGTCCAACGACACTTCGTCCACGTCTTTTGGTCCAACGTCTTTTTGTCCGCCCGTCTTTTGGTCCAACGTCACTTCGTCCAATTAACCAATTGCAAATCAACTCCGTATAAAAGCATTTAATTGATTGAAAGCAGGCACAATACAGCAAGTGAATTTAATTGCTAAAATGCAAGTAATTGATGAAATTCAAGTAAAATGCAAGCTTAAAAATGCAGTTAAAAAGTTAAAAAATCTAAAAATGCAGTTAAAAAGATCTAAAAGTTTACTACTGATGAATTCCCGAAATTACTTAAAATTGATGTAAATTGTGAGCAACATTCCTCAAGAAATCAATTTTCGCTGTGGGATCATATTCAACGACCAATCTTTTGAGGCGTTCAGTTATTTTCTTATATCGCGTACATGAAGTCGCCTGATCCCCCCGAAGAATTTGAGCCTTTTTGCCTATTATTAACCCTTCCTCTTCCTTCAGAGTTTTGATTAACCTCCAGATATTCAAATGAGCTCCACCCGCCGAACGCTTTATCGCAGAATGAAACCCCTCAGCAGCATTATTTGTTCTCGGTAGATCTTGTAGAATACGCTGATTAACATTCCAGACAGCCGTCGGGAACGTAGGTGTTTCTCTCCTTCGTCTGGCACCACGTCCTCTCACAATGCCTATGTAAGTCAAGTCAAAGTAAACGATGAATTCAGCAGGTATTTCTTCATCGTCTATCAAATCTTCATAAGCCTCTTCGACATCTTCAACGGGGAGGAAAGCTAATGCTGAAAAACATCGAATTTTAAGGAATGATGAATTATTATTCGGCAGTAATGCAAAGACCCGTGGTAGACTGCTACCTTTAACTTGTACATGAATGCAGAACAGTTGAAACCACTGTTGTGGCACAATCTTGAATGTTTCATCACATGCCCAATGACGATATGATGCTAAATCCTGAAGAGCACTTTCTGATGCGAATACTAGTAAGCGCTGTTGATCCTCGACGCCCGAATCGAACCTCAGAAACTGCTGGCCATTGTCAAGCTTGCAATATTTGTCAGGTATTTCAAAACCGTGTCTAGCCGCTGGATTAGCGGGAAATCCAGAATTTTTTTGTCGGCACCTTTGAATAGTCCTTGAGACGACGGGCAACCTAGCGAGTTGAGAGCAGGTATTTTCTGATAGCTGCGTAAACTTGGCCGCTAGTATGCTACGCGAACTTGCTGCTATGTTTTCCACTGCTTCATGCTTTATTTCTGCAACTGCTTTTCTAGCATTTAACGAATCGACATCAGCTGGATGAAGGTGCTCATTAGAGAAATAAATAATTTTAGGCTCATTGTTTTCCGTGACCGTGTGAATCCGCACTGAACATAGCCTTCTTTTCTCACATCTCCAGTATTCTTTTCCTAGGTTTGCACTGCTCGAATGAAAATCGTAGATATAGTTATTTCCATCAGCCACCTTCCGTTTACTCTTCGTTGACACAATGAACTTTGCCATTTCGGGATGGGCGAATTCGGGATTAGGAAAGAGACAGATAATATCTATCCTTTAACGAGGCTCGTTAAAGGGGAGAGAACGATAATAACTATCCTTTAACGAGGCTCGTTAAAGGAAAGAGGCCGGTAATAAAGATCCTTTATTGTATATTATGTGCATTAGAGAATATTTCCATGTACAAAAGTTAAAGTGGAGTGGAGTGCTACTAAGCAAGTTACTAAAAGTCAAGTTACAAAAAATCTTTGACGAAAAAAATCACCGGACAAAATGACGTTGGACCAAAAGACGTGCGGACAAAAAGACGTTGGACGAAAAGACGTGGACGAAGTGTTGTTGGACGAAATGACGTCGGACGAAAAGACATAGCACCGGGGAGCTGGATGGGCTACAGTGTGTGCGAGGGTCAGGAGTTGGATGGGGTACAGTGTGTGTGAGGGTGGGGAGTTGGATGGGGTACAGTGTGTGTGAGGGTGAGGAGTTGGATGGGGAACATTGTGTGTGAGGGTGGGGAGTTGGATGGGGCACAGTGTGTGTGAGGGTGGGGAGTTGGATGGAGTACAGTGCGTGTAAGGGTGGTGAGTTGGATGGGGTACATTGCGTGTGAGGGTGGGGAGTTGAATTTCGGGCAGTGTGTGCGAGAGTGGGGAGTTGGATGGGGTACAGTGTGTGTGAGGGTGGGGAGTTGGATGGGGAACATTGTGCGTGAGGGTGGGGAGTTGGATGGGGCACAGTGTGTGTGAGGGTGGGGAGTTGGATGGAGTACAGTGCGTGTAAGGGTGGTGAGTTGGATGGGGTACATTGCGTGTGAGGGTGGGGAGTTGAATTTCGGGCAGTGTGTGCGAGAGTGGGGAGTTGGATGGGGGACAGTGTGTGTGAGGGTGGGGAGTTGGATGGGGTACAGTATGTATGAGGGTGGGGAGTTGGATGGGGTACAGTGTGCGAGGGTCAGGGGTTGGATGGGGTACAGTGTGTGTGAGGGTGGGGAGTTGGATGGGGTACAGTGTGTGTGAGGGTGGGGAGTTGGATGGGGAACATTGTGTGTGAGGGTGGGGAGTTGGATGGGGCACAGTGTGTGTGAGGGTGGGGAGTTGGATGGAGTACAGTGCGTGTAAGGGTGGTGAGTTGGATGGGGTACATTGCGTGTGAGGGTGGGGAGTTGAATTTCGGGCAGTGTGTGCGAGAGTGGGGAGTTGGATGGGGGACAGTGTGTGTGAGGGTGGGGAGTTGGATGGGGTACAGTATGTATGAGGGTGGGGAGTTGGATGGGGTACAGTGTGCGAGGGTCAGGGGTTGGATGGGGTACAGTGTGTGTGAGGGTGGGGAGTTGGATGGGGTACAGTGTGTGTGAGGGTGGGGAGTTGGATGGGGAACATTGTGTGTGAGGGTGGGGAGTTGGATGGGGCACAGTGTGTGTGAGGGTGGGGAGTTGGATGGAGTACAGTGCGTGTAAGGGTGGTGAGTTGGATGGGGTACATTGCGTGTGAGGGTGGGGAGTTGAATTTCGGGCAGTGTGTGCGAGAGTGGGGAGTTGGATGGGGGACAGTGTGTGTGAGGGTGGGGAGTTGGATGGGGTACAGTATGTATGAGGGTGGGGAGTTGGATGGGGTACAGTGTGCGAGGGTCAGGGGTTGGATGGGGTACAGTGTGTGTGAGGGTGGGGAGTTGGATGGGGTACAGTGTGTGTGAGGGTGGGGAGTTGGATGGGGCACAGTGTGTGTGAGGGTGGGGAGTTGGATGGGGAACATTGCGTGTGAGGGTGGGGAGTTGAATTTCGGGCAGTGTGTGCGAGAGTGGGGAGTTGGATGGGGTACAGTGTGTGTGTGTGAGGGTGGGGAGTTGGATGGGGAACATTGTGTGTGAGGGTGGGGAGTTGGATGGGCTACAGTGTGTGTGAGGGTAGGGAGTTGGATGGGGTACAGTGTGTGTGAGGGTGGGGAGTTGGATGGGCTACAGTGTGTGTGAGGGTAGGGAGTTGGATGGGGTACAGTGTGTGTGAGGGTGGGGAGTTGGATGGGGTACAGTGCGTGTGTATGAGGGTGGGGAGTTGGATGGGGTACAGTGTGTGCGAGGTTGGGGAGTTGGATGGGCTACAGTGTGTGTGAGGGTGGGGAGTTGGATGGGGTACAGTGTGTGTAAGGGTGGGGAGTTGGATGGGGTACAGTGTGTGTGAGGGTGGGGAGTTGGATGGGGCACAGTGTGTGTGAGGGTGGGGAGTTGGATGGGCTACAGTGTGTGTGAGGGTGGGGAGTTGGATGGGGTACAGTGTGTGAGGGTGGGGAGTTAGATGGGGTTCAGTGTGTGTGAGGGTGGGGGGTTGGGTGGGGTACAGTGTGTGTGAGGGAGGGGAGTTGGATGGGGCACAGTGTGTGTGAGGGTAGGGAGTTGGATGGGGTACAGTGTGTGTGAGGGTGGGGAGTTGGATGGGGCACAGTGTGTGTGAGGGTGGGGAGTTGGATGGGGTACAGTGTGTGTGAGGGTGGGGAGTTGGATGGGGTACAGTGTGTGTGAGGGTAGGGAGTTGTATGGAGTCCAGTCTGTGTGAGGGTGGGGAGTTGGATGGGGCACAGTGTGTGTGAGGGTAGGGAGTTGTATGGAGTCCAGTGTGTGTGAGGGTGGGGAGTTGGATGGGGTACAGTGTGTGTGTGTGTGGGGAATTGGATGGGGTACAGTGTGTGTGAGGGTGGGGAGTTGGATGGGGCACAGTGTGTGTGAGGGTGGGGAGTTGGATGGGGTACAGTGTGTGAGAGGGTGGGGAGTTGGATGGGGAACAGTGTGTGTGAGGGTAGGGAGTTGGATGAGTTAAGGTGTGTGTGTGTGTGTGAGGGTGGGGAGTTGGATGGGGTACGGTGTGTGTGAGGGTGCGGATTTGGATGGGGTACAGTGCGTGTGATGGTGGGGAGTTGGATGGGGTACAGTGTGTGTGAGGGTGGGGAGTTGGATGGGGTACAGTGTGTGTGAGGGTGGGGAGTTGGATGGGGTACAGTGTGTGTGAGGGTGGGGAGTTGAATGGGGTACAGTGTGTGTGAGGGTGGGGAGTTGGATGGGGTACAGTGTGTGTGAGGGTGGGGAGTTGGATGAGGTACAGTGTGTGTGAGGGTGGGGAGTTGGATGGGGTACAGTGTGTGTGAGGGTGGGGAGTTGGATGGGGTACGGCGTGTGTGAGGGTGGGGAGTTGGATGGGGTACAGTGTGTGTGAGGGTGGGGAGTTGGATGAGGTACAGTATGTGTGAGGGTGGGGAGTTGGATGGGGTACAGTGTGTGTGAGGGTGGGGAGTTGGATGGGGTACATTGTGTGTGAGGGTGGGGAGTTGGATGGGGTACAGTGCGTGTGATGGTGGGGAGTTGGATGGGGTACAGTGTGTGTGAGGGTGGGGAGTTGGATGGGGTACAGTGTGTGTGTGGGTGGGGAGTTGGATGGGGTACAGTGTGTTTGAAGGGGGAGAGTCAGATTCGGTGCAGTGTGTGCGAGGTTGGGGTGTTGGCTGGGGTACAGTGTGTGTGAGATTGGGAAGTTGAATGTGGGGTAGTTTGTGCGAGTGTGGGGTGTTGGCTGGGGTACAGTGTGTGTGAGATTGGGATGTTGAATGTGGGGTAGTTTGTGCGAGCCTGGGGTGTTGGCTGGGGTACAGTGTGTGTGAGATTGGGGATTTGAATGTGGGGCAGTGTGTGCGAGGGTGGGGAGTTGGATGGGTTCACTGCCAATCTTTAACCTATGGCTTCTCTATCTAAGGAAGGGAGTATCTAAGGGCCCCGTATCTAAGTACGGATGTACTGGCCGTGGAAAGGGTCCAGAGGAGGTTCAAAAGAATGATCCCTGGAATAAAGAGCTTGTCGTATGGGGAACGGTTGGGGACTCTGGATCTGTACTCGTTGTAGTTTAGAAGGATGATGGGGAATCGTATTGAAACTTACAGGATACTGCGAGGCCTGGATAGAGTGGACGTGGAGAGGATGTTTCCACTTGTAGGAAAAACCAGAACCAGAGGACACAATCTCAGACTGAAGGAAGATCCTTTAAAACAGAGATGAGGAGGAATTTCTTCAGCCAGAGGGTGGTGAATCTGTGGAACTCTTTGCCGCAGAGGGCTGTGGAGGCCAAATCACGGAGTGTCTTTAAGACTGAGATAGACTGGTTCTTGATTAATAAAGGGATCAGGAGTTATGGGGAGAAGGCAGGCGAATGGGGTTGCGAAAGTATCAGCCATGATTGAATGGCGGAACAGACTCGATGGGCCGAGTGGCCTAATTCTGCTCCTATGTCTTATGGTCTCGTGGTCTTATGGACTCCAGTCTCTCTACTGTATGGGTCTCAATGTTAATAGAAGCTCTTTTGTCCCCACAGGTTGTCCCAACAACCTGGAGCACCTCCCCTGCTCTTCCCTAAACTCACTCCTCCAACAGCAGGCCAATTGTGATCTGTCGAAGGTGCCCAGACCCTATCACACCCTCCCCTGTCTTCCGACTGCTCACCTGTCCTGGAGTTCGCCATCTTCGCAGGAGGAGGAGGAAGTCGAGCCATTCATGGACTCAGGTACTGAACACCCATCACCACCCAGTTAGGGTCAGTCTGGATCTCAGAACAGAGCCTGTTCCCAGTGGTCAAACTCTAGATATTGTGGTCAGTCATAGCTAAAGGACATCACGCCAATCCAAGCTGTTCACAATGTGTAATTATAACAGGAGGAGATGGTGGTATTGTGGTAGATAAAGCAGTAATGTCACTGGACTAGTTATACAGGGCCCCAGGCACAGCATCTGCGACCTGGGTTTAAATCCCTCCATGGCAGCTGGTGGAATTTGAATCCAATTGGTAAATTCTGGAATATAAAGCTAGTCTCCGTGACGGTGGCCATGACAACTATCATCCATTGCTGTACAAACCCATCTGGTTCACTATTCCCTTTAGGGATGGAAATCTATATCCTTAGCTGGTCTGGCCTACATATGACTCCAGATCCACAGCAACGTGGCTGCCTCTTAACGGCCCCTCTGAAATGGACCAAGCCACTCAGTGCAAGGGACAATTAGGGACAGGCAACAAATACTGGCCTGTCACAGCCCATGAAAGAATCAAAAATACATGTAGACACAGGCTAGAGGCCATAGTCTGCATTTTGAGGATAGATTATTGCTTCCATCAACATTTATTTGGTCAATATTTGGTATAACGACCAGAATCGCGATTATATCAGCCGCTTTGCCAGTGACAATATGAATTTAACCTCCACACCTGATCCATCCATGGCTGGGACTCGCTGCTTCAGAGGCTGCTAGAAGTGGAGTCAATGAATGATTTTGAGATGAAACTGATTTAGCAGGCGAGGGTATTAAATTTACAGCAGTACAGGGATAGAACGGGGCAATGGGAATGACTGGATTGCTCTACAGTCTCAATGGGCCGAATGGCCAACTCTTTTGTCGTAATGAATCTCCTCCATTTATACTCCGCACTGTTCCAGAAGGATGCTCATTTCATGACCCTTTGCCCACTCTCACTATCATTCCCTAATGAGATGTCCCGTGGATTGCAATATATCATGGTTCTGGGATTTCACCGAGTGTATTGATGTTTGCGTTAGTAAGGCATAAAGAGGGAAATGAGAGTCAGTAGGATGATGAGGCAAATCTAAATGTAAACAACATATAAATATAATATAGAAAACAATTATTTCTGAATTTTTAAATAAATTCCCTTATTTCATTCGCATGGGCTCATACTCTGCAAACTAAAGGAATATGTTCAAGCCTCGCACCATTTTTGAATTACCTGGGAGCTTGGGGAGCCTATAGTTCTCCATTGATTTCTCTATGGTAACACCGCAGCCAATCAAGAGTCGACTTGCTCACCAATCAGCACCCCTTTCTCCTCTGACATAAATTGTGATTGTTTGAAATTTGGTATTCTTCCATTTGTCCTGATGAGTGCGAGAGGAAAAATTTCAACGGCACATGTCTCTTTTTTAATCCTGATCCCTGATTAAAGTCCATCCCTCAGGTATAGTAACTCTCACATGATAATTGGATCACACCCTGACTGCTTCATTGTACCAGACATTTTGAAGGAACATTTCTGGTGGTGGCCCGAGGCGATACTAGGGGAGGTCGGCAATAATGAAGAACAAAGGGCGGAATTTCCTGAGCCAGAAACTAAGTGCTGACACTGAGACTGAATCGGCGGTGTTTTATTCCATCTCAAACCCAGATCAATCCAACAGCCGCTAAGGGACAAGCACCGGGTGCGCCACGTGAAGCACGACTGATTCCAATGGAAACCGGTGTTTGATTCACCGGAGTTGGGATTGGCACTCAGGATGCTGTCACTCTGCAGCCGCACTTCAGCATCCCACTCACCACACACACTCATCCCAGACAACAAGATGGCAGCAAGAAGAGTGAACCCCATTTCACCGATGCTAAACTGGAGATCCTACTGGACGCAGTGGAGGAGAGGTGGGCCACCCTGTACCTCGGGGTGGGGAGGCGGTTGTTACCTGGCTATGCACCAGGCCTGGGCGCAGGTGGGAGAGGTTGTGAGCATCATGGGCAACACTGCCAGGACCGGCCTGCAGTGCAGGAAGAAACTGCACAACCTCCTCAGGGTGGCTGGGTGAGTAGGCAGCACTGTGACCCTGGCACTAACCCCCGTCCCACATCCTCCCCCCACCCCGCCCCCCGGATAGCAACCGAACCCCCACCCTACACCACCCACCAGCACCCATACTGGCCACCATGGCCAGACGACCTGGCCAAAAAGGCCACCAGCTACCCAACCCGTGTGCCATGTTGACTCTCTAACACCGCGCACTTTCTGTCTCCCCCCTTCTCCAGCTCACATGCTGGGATCACCCAGGTGGACAGAGGAAAGTGCTGCCTTGGGCAGGAGTCAGATGTTGTCCAATGGTGCAGAGCATCAGAGGTCATCTCAGAGAGGGTTGTCGTCATTCTCCAGCCCATGGGCCAGACCCACTGTTACAGCCAACCCAGAACCCGTACGGGCAGCACGGTGGCCTAGTGGTTAGCACAACCGCCTCACGGCGCTGAGGTCCCAGGTTCGATCCCGGCTCTGGGTCACTATCCGTGTGGAGTTTGCACATTCTCCCCGTATCTGCGTGGGTTTCGCCTCCACAACCCAAAAATGTGCCGAGTAGGTGGATTGGCCACACTAAATTGCCCCTTAATTGGAAAAAATAATTGGATAATCTAAATTTATAAAAAAAAAACAGAACCCGTACTCCACAAAGAGGCAGTTTGGAAGCATGGAGGAGGTTGCAAAAGGGGTGTGGGGAGGGGCGTTGAGCAGAGAGGTGTTGCTACCACAGTGTGTCTTAATCCGTATAAGGTGGATAAATGACTGCACGTCTCCTTGTTTAAATCAAACAGTATTTATTTGCATTCATACAATGGCATAGTTACACAATCACACCATCAATGTAAGTTACACTACAGAGTACGATAAGTTCATACGAGACCTTGACTTAACTTCAGAGTGACGAACATATACCAGGCAGATATTGGCCTTTATCTGTATCCTGAATCCTGTATTCCTCAGTGTCCAGTCCTTGGTCTGGTCCGTTCCTGGTTCTGGTCTTCCTTCTGTTGGTTGGGTGATGGTGTTCCTCGTGTTGGCCGGTGAAGGTCACTGTTGTTCCGTTGCTGCTGCAGACAGAGATTTTAAGGTGGTGCAGCACCATTTAACCTGCTTGGATTTTGTGCCCTTTTGGGGGGTCTCTGGGTCATTGTCAATCAATTGAGCAGGGCTCGATCACCCTGATCGATCAAGCCCAATCAGGGGATGCCACATTGATTTCGGGGTGGGCACTCAGCGGCCATGCCTGCAAGCATTGGGGGTAGGTAGGCCCTTCCAAATAAGGAGTTTAGGTGTCGCTGTGTCTGGTAAACAAGTGTGATTGACAGGACAATTCTATTGTTCCTGAGATGGCTTGCAGATTAACTTTTCTCAGTGTATTGGAGGGACTGGCCTGCAGTTTATTCATCAGTGTTTATTTGAGCTGCAGCTTGTTTGTCCTTAAACTAATTCTCCCAGCATCCTATGCAGGACACCATCTTAGGTGGCGGTATGGCCACAGAGGGTAGGGTATTCATAGGAGGGTGGAATGCTGGGGTGGGGGGGGGGGGGCTGTCAGGCTAGGCTGGGATGTCTGTGCCACTGGCCAGGACGCTAGTCGATGAACCTGGAGGCGATCAGAGAATCCCATGGCGCACAGGTTGTGCGGCCTCCCATGCCTACTGGGGTCCCATGTCCTGCCGCTCTTCGCTCTCCCCTACATTCTCTTCATCGGATGAAGCTTGCCGTTCCTCCTCCTCCAGCGCATTGCCCCTCTGCTGTGCGATGTTGGGGAGGGTGCAGCAGGCTGCCACGATGCAGATAACCGTCTTAGCATCATACTGGAGAGCCCCTTCAGAGCAGTCCCAGCACCTGAACCTCACCTTCAGGAGCCCGAAGCACTGCTCGGTCACGCTCCTGGTCGCTGCATGGGCGATAGCAGGTCTCCACGTCGGCCTGTGGCCTCTGGATAGGCGTCATCAGCCACACCCAGAGTGGATAACCCCATGTTGCCCAGGTGCCAACCCCTCAGCTGGGCGGGGGGGGGGGGGGGGGGGGGGGGGGGGGGGGGGGGGGGAACCTCGAAGAGTGGAGTGTGCCATTCCATCACAGTCCCAACGATTCCCTGGGGTGATGGTGGTGGGGATGGTCGGGGGGTTGGGAGCCCAGATCACCCACAATGTCCGCCTTTCCCCCCCTCCTCTGGCCAGCCCTGACTGGCCCACCCTCACGCCTATCTGACAGAGCACTGAGGCAGGTTGTAGCAGTGGTAGGAGGTGTTTAATGTAAACAAATATTTACAGATTTGTGCCCTTGCCCCTATAACTAAGCTGTGCCCTGCACCTGTGCCATTGTAACTGGTGTCTAACTTTCTGGTCTTACTGGCCCTAGTGCTACGTCTAAGTGGATCCCCAGACGGTACAGCAGGAGTGAAGGCGGCCTGCTGTGATTCTCACCCTGTGACCTGGGTCTCCGTTGGCGGGCGTCTTCTTGGGTGACTGGGCCTGAATGGGCCTGGCTATTGCTCGGGTGTCGCTACTGGCTTAGTGCCACCCTGATCTGCCTGCTGCCCACCTAGGTTGAGGGGTGACCTGATAGATAGAACATAGAACAGTACAGCACAGAACAGGCCCTTCGGCCCTCAATGTTGTGCCGAGCCATGATCACCCTACTCAAACCCACCCTATACCCATAACCCAACAACCCCCCCTTAACCTTACTTTTATTAGGACACTACGGGCAATTTAGCATGGCCAATCCACCTAACCCGCACATCTTTGGACTGTGGGAGGAAACCGGAGCACCCGGAGGAAACCCACGCACACAGGGGGAGGACGTGCAGACTCCACACAGACAGTGACCCAGCCGGGAATCGAACCTGGATGGATGTCTACAAGATTTGAGAGGCATGGATAGAGTGGATGGACAGGTACTCTTTCCTAGGATGGACGGGTCAGTCACCAGGAGGCATAGGTCTAAGGTCCATGGGGCAAAGTTTAGAGGAGATGTGCGAGGCAAGTGTTTTACAGAGAGTGGCGAGTGCCTGGAACGTGTTGCCAGGGGAGGTTGTGATAGCAGATACATTAACAGCATTCACAAGGCATCTTGACAAATAGATGGATAGGATGGGTATAAAGGGATACAGCACTAGGGAGTACTGAAGTATTTGGCCAAGGGTGGTATCATGACCTGTACAGGCTTGAAGGGCCGAAGGGCCTGTTCCTGTGCTGTATTGTTCTTTGTTCTTGACTTTACTGCCACCTTCTGGGCTTCTGTCATATCTTTTTTTTTATTTTAGAGTACCCAATTCATTTTTTCCAATTATGGGGCAATTTAGTGTGGCCAATCCACCTACTCTGCACATCTTTGGGTTGTGGGGGTGAGACCCACACAAACACGGGGAGAATGTGTAAACTCCACACGGACAGTGACCCAGAGCCGGGATCGAACCTGGGACCTCGGCGCCGTGAGGCAGCAGGGCTAACCACTGCGCCACCTTGCTGCCCTGGCTTCTGTCATATCTGCCAATGACAGCACCACCTCCCTTTGGGACTGGGTCACCTCTCTCTGCGTCTGCGCCGCGTCGGCCAGCTTCTGGGCAATGCCATCGACTTTCCCAGCCATGGCCTGCTGTGACTGTACCACGCTCAGGGATGCCGCTGCAATGTCCAGGTGGCTCTGGCACATGGCTGCCTGTGGGGCAGTGACCCTGTCCTGGGCCATGGTCAGCCCTGCACAGAATTCCCCAGGTCTTGGACATGCTGATCCATAGCCAAAACCGTTGCCCCCAATGCATCCACTGTGGACGCCTCACATGCGATGTTGACCTGGGTGGAACGCATTGTCGGCTCCACCTCCTGCTCCTGAACGTGGTTGGACTCCTCCAACTGAGCCTGCAGGTACTGGATGCTCGCCGACAGCCCCTCATGTAGTCCCTGGCTCTGCGACTACATCTCCACGATTGATGGAACCATCCGTTCCAGAAGCCCGAGACCCGTCGGGACGGCAGCTAGTCCCGGGTTCGACCCACCTTCCGACTGTCCACCCCATCGGAAATTCCTACCTCCACCTGCTGTACCGGAGCGTGTGTGCGGTGCGCACCAGAGAGTGTCCCAAGAGCCTCTTCACTGAAGTGCCCAACTGAGGTGAGTGTCTCTGGGATAATGGAGGGTGTTGGAGACAGCTGTGATGGGAAATCACTGTCATCCTCCTGCCCGAGATCTACAGAACCCTGAGTGTCGGGCAGAGGGCTGCCATCCGGGCTGCTCTATTTGTTGCTCGTCTCACAGAGGGGGTTACGACTGTTGCACTGCCTGGGGCCCTGGGGGGCACCAGCTGGACCCGCCACATCACCAGAAGCTCCTGCAAGACACAAGACAAGATGTATGATGAGACTGCGGGCCGGGGGATGGTGGGGAGAGCATGTGGGTAGGGGTGGGGGTTGATGAGAGTGGGGGTGGTGTATGGTGCGGGGATAGTATGGGGTAAGAGTTGTGTGGGGGTGAGGTGAGGATGGTGCGGGGATAGTGTGGGGTAAGAGTTGTGTGGGGGTGAGGTGAGGATGGTGCGGAGATGAGTGTGGGGGCGGTGTATGGTGCGGGGATAGTGTGGGGTAAGAGTTGTGTGGGGGTGAGGTGAGGATGGTGCGGGGATGAGTGTGGGGGCGGTGTATGGTGCGGGGATAGTGTGGGGTAAGAGTTGTGTGGGGGTGAGGTGAGGATGGTGCGGGGATGAGTGTGGGGTGAGGGTGATGTTGGTGTTGGTGGGGGTTGACACACATGTCACAGAGAACCACATGTGGTGCAGGGTGGGGGTTCTCCTGCCCTCTGGGTAGAGTGGGGGGGGGGGGTTGGTGCCATGGGTACAGTGCTGAGTGCTGCCTACTGACCCTATCCGCCCTGAGGACATGCAGATTTGCAGCACTGCCGGCCGGTCCAGACAACGTTGCCCACAGCGCTGACCGCCTCTGCCACCTGCGCCCAGGCACGGCCAACGGTGGCGGCTGGCAGCCTCTTTCCCGGGCCGGGTTACAGAGTCATCCTCCTCTCCTCCACCGCGTCCAGGAGGGTCTGAAGTTCAGCATCCGTGAACGTTGGTGCCGCTCTCGTCGCTGTTATTTTGTTGGCTGGGATGAAGTGTGTCTATGCAGCTGCAGCTTCTTAACCTCCCAAGTTTCAATCGCAAATCCGGCACCGTTTCTCATTGCAATCAATTGTGTTCCAATAGGCGCAGGTATTAGCCCCTTAACAGGAGCTAAATCGGTCCACATGCGGCCCCAGTTTTGTTGTCGTGAAAAACCACAAATTCTGCATTGGTGTCAACACTTCGGACAGGATTCTCCGTTCCCGGACGCCGATTTCATAATCGGCGATTGGGCGGAGAATCCCCTTTTGCGACCATATTGTTCCATATTTGGATGCTCTGCCTCTCCAAAACGCCGTCATCGGGGAGTAAGCCGCACGCCTTTGGGACAGCCTCAGGACGTTACCTGAAGTCCCTCACCCGATGCTCCACCCCCGACGGGCCAGGTTCACGGTGGCGCGGTGCACGTGTGCTCTCAGTTTTCGTGAACCTGGCGTGGCGGCTGCGGACTTTGTTCAGCGCCGCCATAGCCGGGGGGGGGGGGGGGGGGGGGGGGGGGGAGCCGTGCCACTGGCCGGGGGGCCTTCGGCAAGGGCTGGTGAAACTGGTGGGAGGTTGTCTGGGGGTGGGAAGGGGCTGTACAGGGGGGCACTATCTGGCAGGTCGGGTCGGCACATGGCCGCCGCCATTTTGTACGCCATGACCTCTGCAGGTCGTCGTCCTGGACGTGCCCGGCCACGGATCCGGACCCAACCTATACAAACTTTTACAGTCAGTTTTTATCTTCCCTGCAGCGCACTCTCGTACCCTATGGGCGCGATCCTCCGGCCACGCTGCGCCAGAAAAGCAGCTCGCTGCAGTGCAGCATGGCCATTAATAGTCGGGAGACTGTGCTCCCCGGATGTACCCAGCTCGCAACACCTCACAGACTCAACACAATCCCGCGAGACGTTGCAAGGGGAATCCCGCCCACAATGCAAATCTGCATATTAGTGCAAGGTAGTAAGCCTCACTCAAAAGTGCAGGTGCCCGAGGTTCCTGAGGCTTTGGGATTCAATCTCTTTGCCTTGGAGAGCTTGGACGAGCACTGTTTGGTACTGGTCCCCATAATTGGGGAGCAGGTGGAACAGCGCTTAAGGGGGTCTCCAAGAGATTGGCAACCCCCAGCTGCATGCCCTCTGGGCAGGGTGCTGCCCTGGCACTGCTGGTGCTATCTTGGCAGTGCCAACTGGGTGCCAATCTGGTAGTGTCTAGGTGGCACTGGCAGGGTTGGTGCCAGGTTGTGTTCCATATTGTGAAACCTTCCTATATTGTGTTTGGGCTGGGGGAGAGGTTGGGGATTCCTTTGGGGGCCTCGGGATCGGGATGCCTATTAAAAATGGTGTCCCGCCCTCTCGCTGCAATGGGGGGTTCCAGCGATTGGAGCTCCCCATTGTAAAAAATGGGGTTATGTGCGTCCTCGGCCGCACGTTCCCCATTCAGGCCCCTTATTCAAAGTGAGACGTGTTGAATAGCCATCCTGGGGGTTACTATTGATCAGAAACTGAACTGGACTAGCCACATTAATACTGTGGCTACCGGAGCATGTCAAAGGCTAAGAATCCTATGACAAATAACTCACCTCCTGACCTCCCAAAGCTTGTCCACCATCTACAAGGCACAAGTCAGGAGTGTTAAGGAATACGCCCCACTTGCCTGGATGAGTGCAGTTCCAGCAACACTCAAGAAGCTCAACACCATCCAGGACAAAGCAGCCACTTGATTGCTCCCCTTCCACAAACATTCAAACCCTCCACCACCGACGAACAGTGGCAGCCGTGTGTACCATCTACAGGATGCACAGCAGTAACTCAGCAAGGTTCCTTAGACAGCTTCTTCCAAACCCATGACCTATACCATCTAGAAGGAGAAGAGCAACAAATACCTGGGAAGCCCACCACCTGGAGGTTCCCCTCCAAGTCACTCACCACCCTGACTTGGAAATATATCAGCGTTCTTTCACTGTCGCTGGGACAAAATCCTGAATCTCCCTTGCTAACAGCACAGTGGGTATACCTACACCTGAAGGACTGCAGCGGTTCAAGAAGCAACTCACCACCACCTTCTGAAGAGCAACTAGGGATGGGCAATAAATGTTGGCCTAACCAGTGATGCCCACATCCCGTAAATACATTTTTAAAAATAGCCATGTGTTTCTCGGCACTGCGAGAAACCAAATGCTCTTGCTCGGGGACTTTGTTCCCTTTTGGGAAGATTGTGCCCTATTTTCCCCATCTTAATCAATCCCTTTGTCCCCCTTTATTGAATTCTAAACTGCTCCCCACGCAGACATGTGGAGAATGTGCAAACTCCACACGGACAGTGACCCAGGGCCAGGATTGAACCTGGGACCTCAGCGCCATGAGATGCCAATTTTTATCGTATTATGGGTCGCTCCTCCCAAGGAGCCTCGCACTACTAGATTGCCAATCATTACCTTTTTCATTGCACAATACCCAGTCTAGGATGGCCTGTTCTCTAGTTGGTTCCTCAATGGATTGATCCAGAAAACCATCCTGTATACACTCCAAGCATTCCTCCTCCACAGTATTGTTACTAATTTGATTGTCACTAATTTGATTTGCCAATCTATATACATATTTCTATATACATATTGAAGTCATCCATAATCACAGATGTTCCTTTATTGCATGTGACTTTAATTTCCTGTTCGATGCCATTCCCGACATCACCGCTACAGTTTGGGGGTCAATATACAACCCCCACTAATCATTTTTGTCAATTGGTCCTTGAGACTTTGTGACTCCAGTGAGTGTTCTTGCTCATGTTTCAGGAATCTGCTCAAAAGCAGGAAGAGGAACTGAACATAGTGTTTAGATAAAGTGGAGTGTTTTGTTTTCTTGTTAAGGTGATTCCTGCCCTGTCAGTGATGATGGAGGTGGGGGAATGCAGTGTGACAGCAAGAGGCCTGGAACAAGAGAGAGACAGATGGACATGGAGAGCGGAGGAGAGTGTGAAGACCCGCAGGAGTCTGCCCTCTATGTCCTGATCACTCTCCCAGCCGATGAGCTGGAGCAGATAGCGGAGGAGGCCCAACAGGCGCAAGGCACACAGCAAGCATTAAATAGGGTGAGAGATATGAGCATACAAACGGAGAAATTAGGAGCAAGAGTAAGCCACTCGGCCCCTTGAGCCTTCTCCGCCATTCAATAACATCATGGCTGATCTGATTGTAACCTCAACTCCACATTCCTGCCCATCCCCGGTACCTCTTATTAGTTGGGAATTAGCTCTAACCTTAAAATATTCATTGACCCTGGGCTGGATTCTCCCAGCCTCCACGCCGAATTCGCGTTTGGCGCAAGAGTGAATAATGGGTGGCAAACCGGAAATTCACACCTTCGCCCCAACCGCGATTCTCTGGTCCACTCGGGAGTCTCTCGCGCACGAACTACGCAGCACGGGTAGGGGGCCATTGACAGAGGCCCCACGTGATTCTCTGCGCGAAACCGGCCGATTCCTGACGGCGTGGTTCCCACCATCAATCGGCCGTCGGGGACGTCGGGTGAGTCCGCGGCCGCCCTGGTGGGGGGCAAGGGGACCGTCCCCGGGGGGGCTTCATGGACGGCCAGGAGAGCGATCGGGCGTCTAGGACCCGCAGGCGTGCGCAATCTCGGGGGAGCCTACATTTTTGGTGTCGCTCCGCGGTGCGAGTCCGCCATGGCGCACCGTGCACGGACTCACGACCGGAAAGGCGGGGCCCCCTAACCGCAGTCGGAGCTGCGAGAAGCGATCCAGGGCCCTGAAAGCCCCCTGCACATGGGAGAATTTTCCTCTTCATTCTCTCCTGCTGCTCTCTCATGTCTCAATGATACCCCTCCAATGACCGATTCGCTTTAACTCAGAGAGACACAGTAAACATGGCGGAGAAAGTCCAATCCAGTTGGAGAGCTTTGGGAAAACTCTGCTCCTTCCAATCATTGGCTGCTATGGGTTCCCTTCCCACTGGATCCAATCAATCCTGACCCCCCCCCCCCCCCAACCCCCCCACCAAACCCCTTATTCCACCAAATCCCTCACTCCTTCCACATCTCCAACACCCCCCAAACACTCACCCTCCAAATCTCCGACATCCCCACAAAGTCCTCGCCCTCCAAATCTCCTACACCCCCCAAACCCCTCACCCTCCAAATCTCCGACACCCCCCAAACCCCTCACCCTCCAAATCTCCAACACCCCCCAAACCCCTCACCCTCCAAATCTCCTACACCCCCCAAACCCATCACCCTCCAAATCTCCGACATTCCCCCAAACTCCTCACCCTCCAAATCTCCAACACCCCCCAAACCCCTCACCCTCCAAATCTCCGACATCCCCACAAAGTCCTCACCCTCCAAATCTCCAACACCCCCAAACCCCTCACCCTCCAAATCTCCAACACCCCCCAAACCCCTCACCCTCCAAATCTCCGACATCCCCCCAAAGTCCGCACCCTCCAAATCTTCAACGTCCCCCAAACACCTCACCCTCCAAATCTCCAACACCCCCCCAAACCCCTCACCCTCCAAATCTCCAACACCCCCCAAACCCCTCACCCTCCAAATCTCCAACACCCCCCCAAACCCCTCAGCCTCCAAATCTCCAACACCCCCCCAAACCCCTCACCCTCCAAATCTCCAACACCCCCCAAACCCCTCACCCTCCAAATCTCCAACACTCCCCAAACCCCTCACCCTCCAAATGTCCAACACCCCCCAAACCCCTCACCCTCCAAATCTCCAACACCCCCCAAACCCCTCACCCTCCAAATCTCCGACATCCCCCCAAACCCCTCACCCTCCAAATCTCCAACACCCCCCCAAACCCCTCACCCTCCAAATCTCCAACACCCCCCAAACCCCTCACCCTCCAAATCTCCAACACCCCCCAAACCCCTCACCCTCCAAATCTCCGACATCCCCCCAAACCCCTCACCCTCCAAATCTCCGACATCCCCCCAAACCCCTCACCCTCCAAATCTCCAACACCCCCCAAACCCCTCACCCTCCAAATCTCCAACACCCCCCAAACCCCTCACCCTCCAAATCTCCAACACCCCCCCAAACCCCTCACCCTCCAAATCTCCAACATCCCCCCAAACCCCTCACCCTCCAAATCTCCAACATCCCCCCAAACCCCTCACCCTCCAAATCTCCAACACCCCCCAAACCCCTCACCCTCCAAATCTCCAACACCTCCCAAACCCCTCACCCTCCAAATCTCCGACACCCCCCAAACCCCTCACCCTCCAAATCTCCAACACTCCCCAAACCCCTCACCCTCCTCCAACACCCCCAAACCCCTCACCCTCCAAATCTCCAACACCCCCCAAACCCCTCACCCTCCAAATCTCAAACACCCCCCAAACCCCTCACCCTCCAAATCTCCTACACCCCCCAAACCCCTCACCCTCCAAATCTCCAACACCCCCCAAACCCCTCACCCTCCAAATCTCCAACACCCCCCAAACCCCTCACCCTCCAAATCTCCAACACTCCCCAAACCCCTCACCCTCCAAACCTCCGACATCCACCCAAAGTCCGCACCCTCCAAATCTCCAACACCCCCCAAACCCCTCACCCTCCAAATCTCCAACACCCCCCAAACCCCTCACCCTCCAAATCTCCAACACCCCCCAAACCCCTCACCCTCCAAATCTCCAACACCCCCCAAACCACTCACCCTCCAAATCTCCGACATCCTCCTAAACCCCTCACCCTCCAAATCTCCGACACCCCCCAAACCCCTCACCCTCCAAATCTCCGGCACCCCCAAACCCCTCACCCTCCAAATCTCCAACACTCCCCAAACCCCTCACCCTCCTCCAACACCCCCAAACCCCTCACCCTCCAAATCTCCAACACCCCCCAAACCCCTCACCCTCCAAATCTCCAACACCCCCCAAACCCCTCACCCTCCAAATCTCCAACACCCCCCAAACCACTCACCCTCCAAATCTCCAACACTCCCCAAACCCCTCACCCTCCAAATCTCCAACATCCCCCCAAAGTCCGCACCCTCCAAATCTCCAACACCCCCCCAAACCCCTCACCCTCCAAATCTCCAACACCCCCCCAAACCCCTCACCCTCCAAATCTCCAACACCCCCCAAACCACTCACCCTCCAAATCTCCGACATCCCCCCAAAGTCCTCACCCTCCAAATCTCCAACACTCCCCAAACCCCTCACCCTCCAAATCTCCAACACACCCCCAAACCCCTCACCCTCCAAATCTCCAACACCCCCCAAACCACTCACCCTCCAAATCTCCGACATCCCCCCAAAGTCCTCACCCTCCAAATCTCCAACACCCCCCAAACCACTCACCCTCCAAATCTCCAACACTCCCCAAACCCCTCACCCTCCAAATCTCCGACTTCCCCCCAAAGTCCTCACCCTCCAAATCTCCAACACCCCCCAAACCCCTCACCCCCCAAATCTCCGACATCCCCCCAAAGTCCTCACCCTCCAAATCTCCAACACCCCCAAACCCCTGACCCTCCAAATCTCCAACACTCCCCAAACCCTTCAAACCCCTCACTTCCCCCAAATCTCCTGCAGTCCCCCAACCCCTCATTCCCACTAAATCTCCAACACAGCCAAAACCTCACTCCCTCCAAATCTCCAACACCCCTCAAACCACTTCCCCAAATGCCAAACCCCCCCCCCCAAACCCTTCACCCCACCCAAACCTCTCACCCTCCAAATCTAAACATTCGCCCAACTCCCTCACCCCTAAATCCCCAACTCACCTCCACAACCCTCCATTTGTCTATTTCTGCTCCAACAATGTTTGGGTTGGACCCTCATTTTGAATGTTCTCTGTTCTACAGCTTCAGTCCAGATCCCTAAGCAGATGTCAGCCAGCCCCAGGGAAGGCTCAGGGACAGAGGCCCAACATCCTGAGACAACCAACAATCGACTCCTCTCAGCTCTGCAGTCAGAAATCCCGGATGACCTATTATGGGGGTTCACTAGCTGGGGTGAGGAGAGGCCCAAGTGGTGAGTGCGATATGGGGTGTTTCACTGAGTGTCAGAATACAACAGCCCCAGGAAATTGTACGCAGAAGAGAGCAGAATTCAGACACTCTGGGTTACACAGGGAGAGACTGAGGTACACGGGGAGAGGCTGAGGCACATAGGGAGAGGCTGAGGCACATGGGGAGAGGCTGAGGCCCATAGGGAGAGGCTGAGGCACATGGGGAGAGGCTGAGGTACATGGGGAGAGGCTGAGGCACATGGGGAGAGGCTGAGGTACATGGGGAGAGGCTGAGGCACATGGGGAGAGGCTGAGGTACATGGGGAGAGGCTGAGGCCCATAGGGAGAGGCTGAGGCCCATGGGGAGAGGCTGAGGCCCATGGGGAGAGGCTGAGGTACATGGGGAGAGGTTGAGGCCCATGGGGAGAGGCTGAGGCCCATGGGGAGAGGCTGAGGCCCATAGGGAGAGGCTGAGGCCCATAGGGAGAGGCTGGGGTACATAGGGAGAGGCTGAGGCACATGGGGAGAGGCTGAGGTACATGGGGAGAGGCTGAGGCCCATGGAGAGAGGCTGAGGCACATGGGGAGAGGCTGAGGCCCATGGGGAGAGGCTGAGGCCCATGGGGAGAGGCTGAGGCCCATGGGGAGAGGCTGAGGCCCATAGGGAGAGGCTGAGGCCCATAGGGAGAGGCTGGGGTACATAGGGAGAGGCTGAGGCCCATGGGGAGAGGCTGAGGCCCATGGGGAGAGGCTGAGGCCCATAGGGAGAGGCTGAGGCCCATAGGGAGAGGCTGGGGTACATAGGGAGAGGCTGAGGCCCATGGGGAGAGGCTGAGGCCCATGGGGAGAGGCTGAGGCCCATGGGGAGAGGCTGAGGTACATAGGGAGAGGCTGAGGCACATGGGGAGAGGCTGAGGCACATGGGGAGAGGCTGAGGTCCACGGGGAGAGGCTGAGGCACATGGGGAGAGGCTGAGGCACATGGGGAGAGGCTGAGGCACATGGGGAGAGGCTGAGGTACATGGGGAGAGGCTGAGGCCCATGGAGAGAGGCTGAGGCACATGGGGAGAGGCTGAGGTACATGGGGAGAGGCTGAGGTACATAGGGAGAGGCTGAGGCCCATGGGGAGAGGCTGAGGCCCATGGGGAGAGGCTGAGGCCCATGGAGAGAGGCTGAGGCACATGGGGAGAGGCTGAGGCCCATGGGGAGAGGCTGAGGCACATGGGGAGAGGCTGAGGCACATGGGGAGAGGCTGAAGTACACGGGGAGAGACTGAGGCCCATGGGGAGAGGCTGAGGTACATGGGGAGAGGCTGAGGCCCATAGGGAGAGGCTGAGGTACACGGGGAGAGACTGAGGCACATGGGGAGAGGCTGGGGTACATGGGGAGAGGCTGGGGTACATGGGGAGACACTGAGGCCCATAGGGGCAGAGGCTGAGATACACTTGGGGGAGACTGAGTGGAGGTAGACACTATGGGCAGCACATTAGCACAGTGGTTAGCACTGTGGCTTCACAGCTCCACGGTCCCAGGTTCGATTCCCGGTTGGGTCACTGTCTGTGTGGAGTCTGCACGTTCTCCCCGTGTCTGCGTGGGTTTCCTCCGGGTACCCCAGTTTCCTCCCACCAGTCCCGACAGACATGCTTGTTAGGTAATTTGGACATTCTGAATTCTCCCTCAGGGTACCCGAACAGGCGCCGGAATGTGGTGACTGGGGGACTTTCACAGTAACGTCATTGCAGTGTTAATGTAAGCCTACTTGTGACACTAATAAAAATTATTGTTATTATTACAGCAAAAAAAGTTGATGTACACAGAGAGAAGGGCTGAAGTACACGGGGGGTGCGAAGGTTGTGGTGCGGATAGGTGGGAGGTGAGGTTGAAGTGGGCAGACTGTTCAAGCTTTATACCTCATCTGCCAGTACCCAGGGGTGCAGGGGTAACCTCTCCAATCAGTCACTCTAATCCTAGTATTTACCAGCAGGGATGAGATAGGAGCAGGGGTAATATGTCCATCAAACACTTCCGAAACCAGGCCAGCAGGTCAGATGGTCATCCCCAGTGTTCAGTCTGTGTTTCTGGGGTCCTTTGTGGCACTCTGTCTGTTCATTGATGCCTTGTCGCTGCTGACACTGCCCTGTTCCCCTCTCTCAGTGAAAAACAGCCCCAATAACCAGTGTGGTTCAAGACAGCAAACAGAGCCTGCTGTCTCTCTGAATGGACAATTACAGCTTCCGCCTCTCAGCTCAGAGATTGGAGCAGGGCTGCGGCCAATGGTGGGTGAAGGCAGTGGTGAGGTAAGACTCAGCATTAGGACCAACTTTCAGCGTGTCTTTTCTGCCTGTCCAATCCAGAATGTTCCCGAAATTAGGGCGGCATGTGGTGCAGTGGTTAGCACTGGGACTGCAGCGCTGAGGACCCGGGTTCGAATCCCGGCCCTGGGTCACTGTCTGTGTGGAGTTCGCACATTCTCCCTGTGTCTGCCTGGGTTTCACCTCCACAACCCAAAGATGTGCAGGTTAGGTGGATTGGCCACACTAAATTGCCCTTAATTGGGAAAAAAAATAATTGGTACTCTAAATTTTAAAAACGAATGTTCCAGAAATTTACTGATCCTGCCCCCATCAAGACTCAACATTGCAGAACTTCCAATTCGGACCTGTTTAAAAAAATATGTATCTGAGTGGGAGCTCTGCTCTGGGACATTCATTCTCACCCAGGACCCCCATGATTGAGGGTTCAAGTCCCAAAAGGGTGAGTGAAGGAGTGCTGGAGTACCAAGATTCAAGGGTGCACAACATCGACTTACCAATGATAGTTTGAAATTTGGCATTTGTCCTAATGAGTGGGAGACGAATATCTTCGGTAACATGTCTCTTTCCAGCTGTGTGTTTTACAAGTGACACTCATTGCCAGGTGTTAGTCTGTTGACAGGGGTCATGTATTGGTCTCTTCTCCTTTCTCTTTCTGCTATTTTGACCAATCGTGTGTTTTGATTGTGGAATAGTTGGGAAGGTGGAAATTGCCCTCGATTAAGAAGCCGTCAATAGCAGCAGCACGACATGCTGGGAGACTAAGAGTCGGATCAAAACCTGGAACAACACAACTCAAACCGAGATTGGATATACTATTGAAGGACATCAACCATCAAAAGCAGAAGGAGGAAGATATCCATGATGAAGCAGCAGGTAGAGAATGACAGATATATTCCAACTGTCAGGAACAACATCAAATGGTAGCCATTACACTACACAATCAACATTGTTTCTCCCAGTCACCAACCCCCAACTCCACACCCAAAATAACATCGACATCCCAAACGACAGCACAGTCCCAAGCCCAGTCCCAAATTGCCCACTAACTCTGCCCAGCCCAACCAATCAAACCAAATCTCATTCTGTGCTGCACCTATCTGTGGAACGCTGGATCCGGACCTTGTAGAGGGAGCTTTACTCAGTACCTAACCCCGTGCTATACCTGTCCTGGGAGTGTTTGATGGGGACAATGTAGAGGGAGCTTTACTCTGTATCTAACCTGTGCTGTACCTGTCCTGGGAGTGTTTGATGGGGATAGTGTAGGGGGAGCTTTACTCTGTATCTAACCCTGTGCTGTACCTGTCCTGGGAGTGTTTGATGGGGACAGTGTAGAGGGAGCTTTACTCTGTATCTAACCTGTGCTGTACCTGTCCTGGGAGTGTTTGATGGGGACAGTGTAGAGGGAGCTTTACTCTGTATCTAACCCTGTGCTGTACCTGCCCTGGGAGTGTTTGATGGGGACAGTGTAGAGGGAGCTTTACTCTGTATCTAACCTGTGCTGTACCTGTCCTGGGAGTGTTTGATGGGGATAGTGTAGGGGGAGCTTTACTCTGTATCTAACCCTGTGCTGTACCTGTCCTGGGAGTGTTTGATGGGGACAGGGTAGAGGGAGCTTTACTCTGTATCTAACCCTGTGCTGTACCTGCCCTGGGAGTGTTTGATGGGGACAGTGTAGAGGGAGCTTTACTCTCTATCTAACCCTGTGCTGTACCTGTCCTGGGAGTGTTTGATGGGGACAGTGTAGAGGGAGCTTTACTCTCTATCTAACCCTGTGCTGTACCTGCCCTGGGAGTGTTTGGTGGGGACAGTGTAGAGGAAGCTTTACTCTGTATCTAACCCCGTGCTGTACCTGTCCTGGGAGTGTTTAATGGGGACAATGTAGAGGGAGCTTTACTCTGTATCTAACCCCGTGCTGTACCTGTCCTGGGAGTGTTTGATGGGGACAGTGTAGAGGGAGCTTTACTCTGGATCTAACCTCGTGCTGTACCTGTCCTGGGAGTGTTTGATGGGGACAGAGTAGAGGGAGCTTTACTCTGTATCTAACCCCGTGCTGTACCTGTACTGGGAGTGTTTGATGGGGACAGAGTAGAGGGGGCTTTACTCTGTATCTAACCCCGTGCTGTACCTGTCCTGGGAGTGTTTGATGGGGACAGAGTAGAGGGAGCTTTACTCTGTATCTAACCCCGTGCTGTACCTGTCCTGGGGGTGTTTGATGGGGACAGTGTAGAGGGAGCTTTACTCTGTATCTAACCCTGTGCTGTACCTGTCCTGGGAGTGTTTGATGGGGACAGTGTAGAGGGAGCTTTACTCTGTATCTAACCCTGTGCTGTACCTGCCCTGGGAGTGTTTGATGGGGACAGTGTAGAGGGAGCTTTACTCTGTATCTAACCCTGTGCTGTACCTGTCCTGGGAGTGTTTGATGGAGATACGGTAGAGGGAGCTTTACTCTGTATCTAACCCTGTGCTGTACCTGTCCTGGGAGTGTTTGATGGGGACAGTGTAGAGCGAGCTTTACTCTGTATCTAACCCTGTGCTGTACCTGTCCTGGGAGTGTTTGATGGGGACAGTGTAGAGGGAGCTTTACTCTGTATCTAACCCTGTGCTGTACCTGCCCTGGGAGTGTTTGATGGGGACAGTGTAGAGGGAGCTTTACTCTGTATCTAACCCTGTGCTGTACCTGTCCTGGGAGTGTTTGATGGAGACAATGTAGAGGGAGCTTTACTCTGTATCTAACCCTGTGCTGTACCTGTCCTGGGAGTGTTTGATGGGGACAGTGTAGAGGGAGCTTTACTCTGTATCTAACCCTGTGCTGTACCTGCCCTGGGAGTGTTTGATGGGGACAGTGTAGAGGGAGCTTTACTCTGTATCTAACCCTGTGCTGTACCTGTCCTGGGAGTGTTTGATGGGGACAGTGTAGAGGGAGCTTTACTCTGTATCTAACCCCGTGCTGTACCTGCCCTGGGAGTGTTTGATGGGGACAGTGTAGAGGGAAGTTTACTCTGTATCTAACCCCGGGCTGTCCCTGTCCTGGGAGTGTTTGATGGGGACAGTGTAGAGCAGGGTTTTTCAAACTTTTTTTCCGGGGACCCATTTTTACCAACCGGCCAACCTTTGGGACACAACCCGGCCGACCTTTGCGGCCCCCACCGCCGACCTTCGCATCCCACGCCAGCCGACCTTCGCATCCCATGCCAGCCGACCTTCGCAACTCACACCGGCCGAACTGCATGACCCACCATTTTCTCTAACCTTGTTTGTTGCTGACAAATGAGGAAATAGTTTTGGGTCCCTTTGGCCCCAATTGTCACTTTGTCCCTTTGGCTCCCCGAACTCGAAAAGAAAAGGCTGCGTCCATATAAAAACAAAATGCGACCGCACTGAGCATGCGTGCCCGATCATTGACGATTTTTATCATCGATCACCATAAACGATGCATGCGCAGTGCGGCTGAATTTTTAAAATATTCCTGACCATTTTGAAGGTGCTCGCAGCCGGCATTATTAAAAGCCGGCTGCTGCGGCTGTTGCTCGCGGATTTGCACGATCGGGAACGCCACGACGGACGGCTCCCCGACCCTCCCGACATCCGCCCGTGACCCACCACCAGGTTGCGCCCCTGAGTTTGACAAAGCCTGGTGTAGAGGGAGCTTTACTCTGTATCTAACCCTGTGTTGTACCTGTCCTGGGAGTGTTTGATGGGGACAGTGTAGAGGGAGCTTTACTCTGTATCTAACCCTGTGTTGTACCTGTCCTGGGAGTGTTTGATGGGGACAGTGTAGAGGGAGCTTTACTCTGTATCTAACCCTGTGTTGTACCTGTCCTGGGAGTGTTTGATGGGGACAGTGTAGAGGGAGCTTTACTCTGTATCTAACCCTGTGTTGTACCTGTTCTGGGAGTGTTTGATGGGGACAGTGTAGGGGGAGCTTTACTCTGTATCTGACCCTGTGTTGTACCTGTCCTGGGAGTGTTTGATGGGGACAGTGTAGAGGGAGCTTTACTCTGTATCTAACCCTGTGCTGTACCTGTCCTGGGAGTGTTTGATGGGGACAGTGTAGAGGGAGCTCTACTCTGTATGTAACCCTGTGCTGTACCTGTCCTGGGAGTGTTTGATGGGGACAGTGTAGAGGGAGCTTTACTCTGTATCTGACCCTGTGCTGTACCTGTCCTGGGAGTGTTTGATGGGGACAGTGTAGAGGGAGCTTTACTCTGTATCTGACCCTGTGCTGCATGTGGTAGTATGACTAGAGGTACTATGGTACCTGGGAGTGTGAGCTGCTATTGGTGGAGAAGGCTCGCTGCTCATTGGCCCAAGTGTTGCTTTCTCATTGGTCAAGATGAAGGTAGCTCCGCCCATGGGGCGGAGTATAAGAACCAGTGTGTCCCAGCAGCCATCGTTCTTTCTGTACTCAAGCTGCTGGGGAAACATCTTGTAGATTAAAGCCTTCAATTCAGACTACTCCTTCGTTTCAGTAGTTATTGATCGCGCATCACTGTACCTGTCCTGGGAATGTTTGATGGGGACAGTGTAGAGGGAGCTTTACTCTGTATCTAGCCCTGTGCTGTACCTGTCCTGGGAGTGTTTGATGGGGACAGTGTAGAGGGAGCTTTACTCTGTATCTAGCCCTGTGCTGTACCTGTCCTGGGAGTGTTTGATGGGGACAGTGTAGAGGAAGCTTTACTCTGTTTCTAACCCTGTGCTGTACCTGTCCTGGGAGTGTTTGATGGGAATAGAGTAGAGGGAGCTTTACCCTGTATCTAACCCGTGCTGTACCTGCCCTGGGAGTGTTTGATGGGAACAGTGTAGAGGGAGCTTTACTCTGTATCTAACCCTGTGCTGTACCTGTCCTGGGAGTGTTTGGTGGGGACAGTGTAGAGGAAGCTTTACTCTGTATCTAACCCTGTGCTGTACCTGTCCTGGGAGTGTTTGATGGGGACAGTGTAGGGGGAGCTTCACTCTGTATCTAACCCGTGCTGTACCTGCCTTGGGAGTGTTTGATGGGGCAGTACTGTATAAAGGGAGCTTTACTCTGTTTCTAACCCTGTGCTGTACCTGTCCTGGGAGTGTTTGGTGGGGACAGTGTAGAGGAAGCTTTACTCTGTATCTAACCCTGTGCTGTACCTGTCCTGGGAGTGTTTGATGGGGACAGTGTAGAGGGAGCTTTACTCTGTATCTAACCCCGTGCTGTACCTGTCCTGGGAGTGTTTGATGGGGGACAGTGTAGAGGAAGCTTTACTCTGTTTCTAACCCCGTGCTGTGCCTGTCCTGGGATTGTTTGATGGGAACAGTGTAGAGGGAACTTTATTCTATACCCAACCTGGGAAAACCGATTTTCCAAATTGTCTTACGGCTGGAGGGGGTGCTATTAGAAAAAGGAGAAAGGAAACTCGTGAAATTGGCGGTGACAATTATCTCATTTTTGTTGTTTCTTCATAATACGAGTGAAATTAGTGAAGGACGTTGTCCAGGACCTTTTGAGACTTGTCTGTGTTTATTTGATATTCTTAACTCACTGGTCAATATTCCTGAATACTGGATCAGGTCACTGAGGTGTTGTTGCTGAAGTTTGCTGTCGTCAAATTAGGGACCACATAGGAAAGGGAGACGATACCATTGTCTGAATACGGAACAGGGTAAATAAATGTAAGGTTGCGAATGAGAATAGAGGAGGGAACTGCTTTCACTTTTCGGTTTTCTTCTATATCAGGAGGGTTAGAGCATGTGTACAATGATAGAAATTACACAGAAGGAGGCCATTCAGCCCATCAAGTCTACACCCGTCCTTGAAAGACCACCCTACTTAAGCCCATATCTACACCTAACCCCACTTAACCTTTTGGGCACTAATGGGTAATTTATCATGGCCAATCCACCTAACCCGCACATCTTTGGACTGTGGGAGGAAACCGGAGCACCCGGAGGAAACCCACGCCCATACGGGGAGGAAGTGCAAACTCTACACAGACAGTGACCCGAGGCCGGAATTGAACCCAGGTCCCTGGTGTTGTGAGGCAGCAGTGCTAACCACTGTGCTACCATGCCGCCTACCATGGTAGGAATATAGTTGTTCGAGGCTCAACCCGGAACAAGCTGGGACCAGGAACTAGGCCCAGGCACAGTCTAAATCAGGAGCTCGTCCCAGGCACAGGACTTGAAACCAGACCCAGGCACAACTCTAGATCAGGAACTCACCCCAGGCCCTGCCCCAGGCCCACATAGGCCTACCCCAACCTTTCAGCTGTCAGTGGGGTTTGTGGTTGTAGCTGTTTTCCCAAGAGGCTCCTTCATAGAATGGGCAAAGGCCCTAACACAAACCTGCCTCGGTGTCTAAGTGGAGAGCAGCAATGCCACTGTGGCAAGTTTCTTGACCGGAATTCTTCTGATTCTATTTATATCACTCTGCCACTTAGAAAACAAAGGAAAGTCAGAAGCTCCTGATTCTATGGAAACTTCCAGAACGGAAGGACTGGATCAGGCTGCCCAGCTCAATGGGGGTTATTCAATCAGCGCAGAGCAGAGGTTGGCACAGGTTGAAGAAAATGTTGGAATTTTACCAGCTATATCCAGCCAGACGGAGATGGAGAGAAGGACGGTCAGGTACATCACGATCAGGATAAAGGAAGATGAGAATCTGTTGGAAGGTGAGGATGAATTATATTATCTGTGATCGTTATTGTCCCTCTCCCTTCCCCAGTGTGGAGCTCCAGGAGGGGCCTCTCCCTGACCCGGTATGGAGCTCCAGGAGAGGCCTCTCCCTGACCCGGTATGGAGCTCCAGGAGGGGCATCTCCCTGACCCGGTATGGAGCTCCAGGAGGGGCCTCTCCCTGCCCCGGTATGGAGCTCCAGGAGGGGCCTCTCCCTGACCCGGTATGGAGCTCCAGGAGGGGCCTCTCCCTGCCCAGTGCACACTCAGTGAGGGGCCTCTCTGCCTGCGGAGCTCAGGCAATTGACCAAAATGAAATTCAAAATGGTGATCAGAAATCATGGTCTGAAGTTGTTGATCTCAATGTTAAGTCTGGAAGGGCTGTAACGTGCCTAATCAGAAGATGAGGTGCTGTTCCTCCAGTTTACACTGGGCTTCACTGGAACATTGCAGCCGGCCAAGGATAGACATGTGAGCATGAGAGCGAGGTGGTGAACTGAAATGGTAAGCGACAGGAAGGCCGGGGTCACACTTGCAGATTGCGCAGAGGTGTTCTGTAAAGTGCTCACCTCGTCTGCATTTCCCAATGTAGAGGAGAGCGCATTGTGAGCAGTAATACAGTAGACTAAATTGAAAGAAATGTACAAGTAAATCGCTGCTTCACCTAGAAAGAGTGTTTGGGACCTTGGCCGATGAAGAGGTCAGAGGTAAATGAGCAGGTGCTACACCTCCTGTGATTGCACGGGAAGGTACTGTGGGTAGGGGGATGGGGGTGTTAGAGGAATAGATCAGGGTGTCGCGGAGGGAAAGGTCCTTTCAGAATGCTAATGGGAGGGAAGCGGTGTTTGGTGGTGGCATCACGCTGAAGATGGTGGAAATGGTGCAGGATAATCCTTTGAATGTAGAGGCTGGTAGGGTGAAAAGTGATGACAAGGGAAACCCTATCAGGGTGCTGGGAGGGAGGGGACGGATGAGAGCAAAAGTGTGAGAAATGGGTCAGATACGGTGGAGGAGGCCTGTCAACCAAAGTGGGGGGGTTGGAAAACTTTGACAGAAGCATCATCAGAACAGCTGCGACATAGATGGAGAAACTGGGAGAATGGGATGAAGTCCTCACAGGAAGCAAAGTGTAAGGAGCTGTAGTCGAGGTAGCTGTGGGAGTCAGTGAGCAGGTAATGAATATTAATGGTCAGTCTACCCCAGAAATGGGACAGAGAGGTCAAGGAAGGGAAGGGGAATTTCGGAGATGAACCATGTGAAGGTGATAGAGGGGTGGAAATTGGAAGAAAAATGTATACATTTGTTCCAGTCCAAATGACAGCATCAAGTGGCACCGATACAGCCATTGATGTACCAGGGAAGAGTTGTAAGGGAGGGCCTCCGTAGGACTTGAACAGGAAATGTTCCACACGCCCCACAAAAGGACAGGCATAACTGGGGCCCATACAGGTACCCATAGCCACACCTTTTATTTGCAGGAAGTGAAATAAGTTAAAGGAGAAATTGTTGAGTGAGTGATCAAGTTCAGCCAGACGGGGGAGAGTGGAGGTGGACGGGGATTGTTTGGGCCTGTGCTAAAGAAATAAGCGGAGAGCCCTCAGACCCTGCTGGTGGGGGATGGAAGTGTGGAGGGATTGGAGGTCTACGGTGAAGACGACCGGTTAGCACCAGGACGTTGTTGAAATGACATCGGGCATCAGAAGAATCACGAATGTAGGTGGGAAAAGACTGGACCAGGGCAGAGACAAGGGGAGTCAAGATAGAAAGAAATGAGTTCATTGGGGCAGAAACAGGCTGAAATGATGGGAATATCGGGGAAGTCCTGTTTGTGGATTTTGGAGAGGAATATAAGCAGTATTCGGGAACCTGTGGAGGGAAGATCTCCAGAGGAGATGAGATCTGTGACAGCATTTATATCCACTTTTGGGCATGTTTGGCAGTGTGATTCTCGGTGACTGCAGCGCCGAGAATCACCGGCTATTCAACGGCACTTTGCCGTATCTTTTGGCCTTGGGAAGTTTCGCCCTCCCAAGATCGCACTCGGCTGCTCACAGATCGGGGCACTATTTTTAACGGCAGATCTGATCTTCCCCCCTTTTCAGGTCCCCCCCACCGCTTCATTGACCCCCTTCACCCCCCCCCCCCCAACCAAACTTTTCTAGGCCCCCGGGAACCCCCCTCCAATTGGCAAGGCTCCCCGAGCCCAACACCCGGCAGTGCCAACCTGGCACCAGGCACCCTAGTAGTGCCCCAGCACCCTGGTAGTGCTGGGGTGGCACTGCTCAAGTGGCACCTCTAGGGTGCCAGGTTGGCAGTGTCCAGGTGCCAGGGGGAGTGCCAGAGTACCACCTTGCCCTGTCCCCGACCACCTGGGAGTCTCATATTCCCGGCGAAGCTCCCTGAGGCGCCATTATGTCTGGTCCATGGGTGTGTAGATAAGTACTAAATGGTGACCTGGCGAGGTCTCGTAGGCATGGCCGTTGACCTCCGAGCCCCAGGTGAATTCAGTGTCCGGTTATTTAAATGAGCCTCATGGCTCATTGTAATATGCTGTTCTGGATCTTCCCCAGCGAAGACGAGATCCCATCGGAACAGGTGGAGCGAGCCGGGTGATTCGCCATTAGCCTGGCGCCCAGCACGGAGGCCAGTTTTAGAGGTCTCCTAGGATTCATCTTCCGTGCCCGGTTCCGCGCCAGGAGCAACACGATTGCTGAATCATACCCTCTATTTCTCTCCCCACAGCTGCTGTCAGACTTACTGAGTTCTTCCTGCATTTCCCATTTTTATTATGAATAAATTGGACTGGGACGTTCCTGGTGGTTATGGGCAGTTTGCCCCTGAATACACTCGATAATATTGAAGAAAAACCTGGGTGCACAATCCACGGATAATAATTTGCAGCAAATTTCCAATTCATATTCCTGCACCCAATTTAGGTGTCAGACATGTTCAAGATCGCAGGACTAATGTCTATTTTTCTCCGGGTAATATTCATCTCTCAGGTTTTACCATCTACCTTGGGAAAAAATCAGCTTGGGATATGGGGATAGGGTGGGAAAGGGGATTTGAGTAAACAGGTTCAGATTGCACTGGGACAGGTGTGTTGGGCCGAATGGCCCCTTTCCCGGCCCGAATTCCACTGTTTCTGTTTTTGTCACTCTGCCTTGAAGAAATCAAAGAAAAGTCAGAAATTCCTGAACCAACAGAAACTTCCAGAATGAAAGAACTGGATCAGGCTGCTCGGATCAAGAAGGATTATCCAATCAGCACACAGCGGAGGGCAAGCCGGGCTGGAGCGAATGTTGGAATTTTACCAGAGATATCCAGCCAGACGGGGATGGCAGGAAGGATGGTCGGATTCATCGGGATCAGGATAGAGGAAGATGGGAATCTGTTTAAAGGTGAGGATGGATTCTGTTGTTCGTGATTGTCAATGTCCATCTCCTTGCCCCAGTATGGAGCTCCATGAGGGGCCTCTTTATGCCTCAGTGTGAAGCTCCATGAGGAGCCTCGACCCTTCCCAACGTGGAGCTCCATAAGGGGCCTCTTTCTGCCTCAGTGCGGAGCTCCATGAGGAGCCTCGACCCTTCCCAACGTGGAGCTCCATAAGGGGCCTCTTTCTGCCTCAGTGCGGAGCTCCATGAGGAGTCTCTACCCGTCCCAACGTGGAGCTCCATGAAAGTCCCAGTGTGGCACGGAGTTTGGACCTTCTCTCTGTCACCTCTTTTGGCCTCTTCGGCCCTGGATTTTCTGGCCTCACCCGGTTCAGGTCCATTTGCTTAAAACACTGACCACAATCACGCGATTGAAGTGGAATGGGCAAAATGGTGATGTGGCAATAGGTGCTGCAGGTTGCCCCCCCCTCCCCCTCCTCTCCCCACCTCAGAACTGGAAGGTGCCAATTCTTTATGCTAAGGAGATTGTCCCTAGGCTCAGCCCCAAACCTAGGCTCAGCCAGGTCCATAAGGCCCAGCCATGCAGGCCAAAGCCTTCAGTTGTCATTGTGGTGTTTGGTTTCTGCTCTTTCTCCACCATTAGTCTCCTTCACAGAGGTGAGGACAGAGACTAATATTAAAATCTGCCTCTGTGACTCAGTGTAAAGATTCTGACACAAGAAATGTCCATTTCTATTCCTGCACCCCAAGCAGAGAGGAAGTTTGGGGTCAGTTTAATCCAGGATCAACGTTTTCCTTTGTGTAGCATTCATCTCTCAGATTAAAGAACATGGGAACTGGGGTAGGCCATTCACCCCCTCAAAACTATCTCGCCATTCAATGAGATCATGGCTGAACTGTGACCTAACTCCATATACCTGCCTTTTCCCCATATACCCACCTTTCCCCCATAATCCCTCAATACCTCTGGCTCACAAAACCCGATCATTCTCAGTATTAAAATTAATAATTGATCTAGCATTCATTGCATTTGAGGTAAGAGAGTTCCAAACTTCCATCACCCTGTGTGTGTGAACGTGTGTGCTAGCGAGATCCCTTTAAGGGGCAGGCTCCATGGATTACATGAGGCTTGGGGCCAATCAACCCTGGCCATTGGAGAGTTTGCGTGGGGCCCTGGGCGCAGGACTCCGGGCAATGTGGACCAAAGAGCTGAAGAGTAAAGATCTGTTGTATAGTTTTCTGTGCCTGTATCTAACTGCCTTTGCCTTCCATCGATAAATCTCTTTGTTAACTACTGGAAGTCTCCAGTGTGTGTCTGGAGTCACCACATTGGCGGCGAGGTGAAAGTTTTTGATCGCAGTAGACAGCCGTAATGAATCAAGGGGGGAAAGAAGGAGCAATACTGAAAGTAGAGAAGCTCTAGTAAGAATTGGAACAATTTAAATCGTGAGTGGAAATGCCTACCGTTGGTAATCTGGACCCATTTGACCAACGGGCTGAGTCATGGAGTCAGTGATATTTCTGACTGTTGCGGAACGCCAAATGTAGAATTTGATTCGGAACTTCGCCTTCTCAGAGGCACCCAACTTGAAGATCATTGACCAAATAGTGAAATTGGTTAAAGAATATCACAAATCAGGACCCTCGATTATCCTCCAACGTTATGAGTCGTTGTAGCGGGTTTCCGTGTCGGTCTGTACCTCCTGTTGGGCGGCCGGCGCTCCAAGTGGGCAGCTGCCTCCTTTTCCTCTAGGGCAGGCTCCGTTGCTGCAGCACCTCCTCCTCGAGCATCACCAGCTCATACAGCCACAGGGTATTCCCCAGAGCTGCGGTGACTAGGAGGAAGGCCACCATTGCTGGTTGTATCCCAATTTCCATTGTCTGCAAGGGGTGAAAGGCCAACATGGTAGCATGGTGCGTGCCCCCATGCCCAACCAGCTACATGGTGGTCCCAGTAGGCTTTGGAGGCTCCTCCCCCCATCCCTGCACCCCTGGCGCCCATCACTGATGCCAGGAGTACTGTCAGCTGGCGCTGCTCTGGTCAGTGGTACACTCCGTAGCCCCCGCCCGGCGCCCCCATAGGGTCTACTGTTGGCTCTGCCCTGGTGTCTGCCTGGTACCCCGCCAGCGGGTGGCGGCCAGATGAGGGTGTGGGGTGTGCAGAGGGTTGGGTGCGGGCGTGGAGGGATGGGCATCTATACTGCCGGTATCACTCTGCAGAACCAGGGGCCAAGGTCAGTGGGGTGCGTAGCAAGATGGCTGCCTTGCAGGCCGCAGTAATGGCGGTCCATGCTTGGACACTGCCCCAGTGACGTGGGGGATGATTTTGGTGCTGGTAGATGCCCATTCTAAGTGGTATCGCTTCACGAGATGGGGACCTTGGCAGCCGCAGTTCACGCCTTGTGCTGAATGTTTGCCATTCATGGGTTTCTCGCGCCAATTATTTTGGACAATGGCACTCAGCTTCACTGGCGAGGATTTCCAGGCTTTTGTGCGAGCAGATGACATACAACACACGGGGACAGCCCCCTACCCCCAGTGCAGCGGTCTGCCCGAGAGGCTTGTTCAGACTTTCAGAATGCAATGAGAAAGCAATCCGATAAACCACTTAGCCAGTGACTGGCTAATTTCTTGTTGTTGTACAACTCAACCCCTCATTCCACCACTGGGGTCACACCCACTGAGCTGCTCATGGGCCTTCGGTTAAGAACCCGATTGGATCTGGTATTTCCAAATTTGGTGGAAGCATGTCAGGCCTCCCAAAAGAGTCAGTGGTCAGAGCAGAGAGGCGACACGTTGTTCCAGCTTTTGGTCCATAATTTCACTTCAGGTCCACCTTGGTTAGTGGGACAGGTTGCGGCCCAGTCAGGGATGGTGTTTATGGGGTCAGTGTTAACGGGAAGACCACCAGAAAGCATATCAACCTGGACCATTTGATGAGGGGGGGGGGGGGGGGGGGGGGGTTGACCCCCGGCTCGGAGTCAACAACTTCTATCAACATCATGAAGACTCTGTCCAGCCAAGGGGAGTCAGGGTCTCCTTACTCTGCTCAATTAACTGCACCTGTTGAGGCCGGTGAGGCGGTGCCTCCTGATGTGACTGTTGACCCAGAAAGGTGCAAAGTCTGCGGGAAGGCTGTGCAGGTCCAGTAGGACCCAGAGGTCTCCAGACTGACTGACATTTTTCTGGACTCACTTTCCCATGTTGTGTCTGTTAGCATTCGTAACTTCTGGGGAAGTTGCAATAAGGGAATTAAATTGGGAGGGATGTGGTACTGTGGTCCCTTTAAGCTTCAGGCCAATCGTGTGAGAGCGTGTGACCATTGGCCAATAGGGAGTTTGCGCAGGGCCCAGGAAACAGGACCCTGGGCAGTGTGGACCAGGGAGCTGAAATGTAAAGACCTGTTGTATTGTCTTTGTGTCTGTTATCTGACTGTCTTTCAACAATAAACCTCTTTGTTAATTGCTGGAAGCCTCCCGTGTGTGTCTCGAGCCACCACTGAAAGGTTTGGCTCTCATCTGAACACTCCGCCCCCTAGTTTAAGACTCCCCAATCAGAGAGAAGAGTTTTGGCACTATCTGTTCCCCTCAATTCTTGAAATCATTATCAAATCACACCTTGACTGTCTCAATTGCAGGGAGTACACGCTGGCTTGTGTGACCATTTCTCATACCTTAACCCAAGGAGTCCAGGTATCATTCTGGTATACCTGGGCTTAACGCCCTCCAAGTGTGGTACCCAGAACTGAACCCAGTAACTCTAGATGTGGTCTAACCAAGGCTTTGTGAAGTTGATGTATGTCTCCAATCTACTCCAGTCCCGGCTAGAGTCCAGCATTCCATTGGGCACTGAACATCAGAAATCCCTTTCATCAACGCTCCCATGGCGAGTGTACGGACCAACAATACCAACTCCCAATACTTCCAGCTGCACAGGGGCACTAGACAAGGATGCCCACTGTCCCCGCTGCTGTTCGCACTAGCAATCGAACCGCTAGCAATCGCGCTCAGGGCAGCAAAAAATTGGAGGGGGATCCGAAGGGGAGGTAGAGAGCACAGAGTCTCACTCTATGCGGATGATCTGCTCCTCTATATCTCGGACCCACAAAGCAGCATGGACGGAATCATAGCGCTCCTGAAAGAGTTTGGAGCCTTCTCGGGCTACAAACTCAACATGAGAATAAATTCCGCTACCTGGGGATCCAAATAGCCCATGACTGGAAAGGGATCCACAAATGGAACCTCACCAGCCTGACGGAGGAAGTTAAAAAGGACCTGCAAAGATGGAACACACTCCCGCTCTCCCTCGCGGGGAGAGTCCAGACGATCAAAATGAACGTACTGCCCAGGTTCCTTTTCCTGTTTAGATCCATTCCGATCTACATCCCCAAGGCCTTTTTCAAAGCGCTGGACAAACATATCATGGCGTTCGTATGGGGGGGTAAAAATGCTAGGATCCCAAAGAAGGTCATACAAAAAACAAAATCCAGGGGGGGGGCTAGCCCTCCCGAATCTACAATTCTACCACTGGGCGGCAACAGCCGAGCGAGTAAGGGGATGGATCCAGGAGCCAGAAGCCGAGTGGGTGCGTGCGGAGGAGGCCTCCTGCATGGGAACCTCCCTCCGGGCCCTCGCCACGGCAGCACTCCCATCCCCACCCAAAAAACACTCCACCAGCCCAGTGGTGACAGCCACCCTCCAATCCTGGAACCAACCGCGGCAGCAATTTGGCCTGTACAAAATGTCGGACAAGGCTCCCATCTGCAACAACCATAGGTTCAAACCAGCACTGACTGACGCCACCTTCAAAAGGTGGAGGCAGGACGGGGGGACACTGACAGTCAGGGACCTATACACGGACGACAGGATCGCAACACTGGATGAACTGACAGAGAAATTTCAGCTAGCTGGGGGGAACGAGCTACGGTACCTGCAGCTCAAAAACTTCCTACGAAAGGAGACAAGGACGTACCCACAACCGCCACGACAGACACTACTGGAAGACCTACTGGACGCAAGTATCCTAGAGAAAGGGAACTGTAGTGACATGTATGACCGACTGGTAGATAGGGACGACACCGTACTGGACGCAACAAGAAGGAAATGGGAGGACGACCTGGGGATGGAGATAGGGTGGGGACTCTGGAGCGAAGCACTGCATAGGGTCAACTCCACCTCCACGTGCGCAAGGCTCAGCCTGACGCAACTAAAAGTGGTACATAGAGCCCACTTAACGAGAAACCGTATGAGTAGGTTCTTCCCGGAGGTGGAGGACAAATGTGAGCGGTGCCAAAGAGGCCCGGCCAACCACGCCCACATGTTCTGGTCTTGCCCCAGACTTGTGGAGTACTGGACAGCCTTCTTCGAGGCTATGTCCAAAGTGGTGGGGGTGAGGGTGGAGCCATGCCCGATAGTGGCGGTCTTCGGGGTTTCAGACCAGCCAGATCTATTCCTGGGGAGGAGGGCGGACGCCCTTGCCTTTGCCTCCCTGATTGCTTGCCGTAGAATCCTGTTTGGCTGGCGGTCAGCAGCACCACCCAGAGCTGCAGACTGGCTGTCCGACCTCTCGGAATCTCTCCAAATGGAGAAAATCAAATTCGCCATCCGAGGGTCGGACGACGGCTTCCACAGAACGTGGGAGCCATTCATGCAACTGTTCCGGGACCTGTTTGTGGCCAACGTACATGAGGAAGAATAGTCGGGTGGCCAAGAACCAGGGGAAAATGGACGGGAATCGGGGGAAGGTAGCCGGGGGGGAGGGGGGGCGGGGGGGGCTACGGGCTCGGTATGGGGGCTTGATGGCAAGCCAAGGCCCAAAACCAAACTATAAATAAATGCCTATAAACATGTGCCTCGGCCATATTGGGGAATGTAAAATATGTATGCTGGCTAAAGGGGGCGGCCACAATTATTGTTATGAAGATGCTTACCTGTAATATTCATGTAAAATTTTTGTGTTTTCCTTTTTTTTTCTCTCTCTCTAATAACTTGTAATTTGTCATATATAAAATATGAAAACTCAATAAAAAAACATTTATAAAAAAAAAAGAAATCCCTTTCATCCGCATCTAATGAAATTTGGTAGACTAGCTCGGGATATGGGGAAAGGGTGGGAAAGGGGATTTGAGTAAACAGGTTCAGATTGTACTGGGACAGGAGCGATGGGCCAAATGGCTCCTTTCCCAGCTGGAATTCCTCTGTTTCAATTTTTGTCAATCTGCCTTGAAGAAATCAAAGGAAAGTCAGAAATCCCGGTGCTGACGGAAACTTCCAGAATGAAAGGACTGGATCAGGCCTCTCGGATCAATAAGGATTATCCAATCAGTGCAGAGCGGAGTGCGAGCCTGGGTGGAAGGAATGTTGGAACTTTACCAGAGATATCCAGCCAGACGGAGATGGAGGGAAAGACGGTCGGATTCATCGGGATCAGGATAGAGGAAGATGGGAATCTATTGGAAGGTGAGAATGGGTTGTGTGTTATTTTTATTGTCCCTCTCCATGCTCTGGTGTGGAGGTCAGTGAGGGGTCTCATTCTGCCCCAGTGTGGAGATCTATGAGGGACCTCTCTATGTCCCAGTGTGGAAATCTATGAGGGACCACTCTATGTCCCAGTATGGAACTCTGTGGGGGCCTCTCTATGCCCCAGTGCGGAGCTCCGGGAGGGACCTTATCTGCCCCAGTGTAGAGCTCAGTCTTATGGTACAGCCAATGTAGTCCAAAGCAGAAAATGCCTCCTTGATATCAAGGGGAGTATTATGATCTCAGTTAGTGTTATAACTAGATGAGAATATCCCAGAATGGAACCTGGCTTGAAAGATCATTACTTTCAATTTTTTATCAAAAGTGGAGGAACAGAGCCACAGGACCACTAATTAATTTTACCAACAAGTAAAAAAGCATTTATTAAACATGGAGAAATTGGGTTTTGATGCAATACTCCTTTATTCTCCCCTTAGCTTAACAATTACACACCGATTTTAAGATTAACACTGTTGACAAAGTACATTTGAAGCAGCAATGGTCTCATTCACACGCAAAGTCTCTTTTTTGAGGCACACCGATTGGTTGTGGTCAAATACATACTCCGTTCTGAAACCAAATAGCATCAGGATTTCTTCCTCCGAATGATTGTCCGATGATTGTCCTATGAGAGTTTCCAAACTTCACTCTCAAAATATGCTTAAAAACCTCTCATAATCATGCTTTCCATTAGCAGCTTGCATTCCAAAATCCAGTCCATGTTTCCAAAAGACTCTTGTGAACAGAGCTTCCACCCCACTTCTCCCAGCGAATCCACTCCAGATGAATCCACCAATCACTATTAGGATTTCTTTGTTTTCACTGCTTCCACACACACAATTCCAATATCCAGGTACCGATTGCTCCTTAATTATAGAATTTACAGTGCAGAAGGAGGCCATTCGGCCCATTGAGTCTGCACCGGCTCCTGGAAAGAGCACCCTCCCCACCTTAACACCCTAACACCTTCGCACCCTATGCCCATAACCCAGTAACCCCACCCAACACTAAGGGCAATTTTGGACACTATGGGCAATTTATCATGGCCAATCCACCTAGCCTGCACATCTTTGGACTGTGGGAGGAAACCGGAGCACCCGAAGGAAACCCACGCACACACGGGGAGGATGTGCAGACTCCGCACAGACAGTGACCCAAGCCGGAATCGAACCTGGGACCCTGGAGCTGTGAAGCAATTGTGCAATCCACAATGCTACCGTGCTGCCCAATTATTTCAATTAATATGTCACAGACAGCAGTAAGGTATCAAAAACCTGGGGGCCACTTCAAATATCTTTCTCACTTCTCACGAGCCAACTCCTTTACAGTTCTGTGACGTGAAATGAATAGTATCCTGTTCTGCTCTCAGTTCCACTTTGTTCTTTTAACTTCACGCCCCCTGGAAACTCTTCTTCGTTTCTTTAGTTTCCTTAAACAGCTGTCCTTTAGATTTTTTTTAAGGTATTTTGATTCCACTTTTTCAACATTTAACATTTTGGATCAAAAATCAACACACCCAACACATTGAACCCCCTACCCACCCAGACCTCCCCTCAGTTGTGAGTCACTCTTAGCTTCGCTGGGTAGGCCACACCGAACCTCACCCCACTGCTGTACTTCACCCATCCAAAGGCCTCTCGCCAACTCTGCCATAAGACCTTGGTATATTTGTATACCACGCCTTCCCACTTCATGTCCCGCCCAGCTCAACGCCCTCTCCTTCATGTGGTAGCTGATGTGGCAGACTATAACCACCCTTGGTGGCTCATTTGTTCTAGGCTTCAGCCGGAGAGACTGATGGGCCCTGTCCAGCTCATACATTTTTTTCTAAATGTATTTTATTACAAACATGTATCAAAACAGGTTACAGCGAACAAACACCCTAGGAAACATACTTCCCAACAATCAACTATACAGACTGTATAAATTCTTTCCCTTTTTCACCCTCCCCCTCCCTCACGTCAAACAGCTCCTCAAACACGGTCACAAACATCTCCCACCTTTTCTCAAACCCTCCTGCTGAGCCCCTTAACTCATACTTTATCTTCTCTAACCGCAGGAAGTCATAAAGGGCACCCAACCACGCCTCCACTCCAGAAAAATTTGCCGCCGTGCAATCAGAGAGGCAAAGGCACAACATCGGCCGTCTCCTCTCCATGAGCTCCGGCTTCTCTGAAACCCCAAATATCGGCACCAAAGGGTCCGGGGTCTACCACCTCCTCCACTATCCTGGCTAAGGCCGTGAACACTCCCGCCCAGAATCTTCCCAATTTTTCACAACTCCAAATCATGTGTGCGTGATGCGCTGCCCTCCCCCACACACACCTCTCACACTCATCTGCTACCCCCTTAAAGAACCCACTCATTCTCACCTGGGTCATATGCACCCTGTGCACCACCTTAAACTGTATCAGGCTCATCCTTACACAAGAGGAGGTCCCGTTTACCCTACGCAGTGCCTCACTCCATACTCCCCAATTGACTTACCCTCCCAACTCTGCTTCCCATTTATTCTTGATCTTCACCACCCGCTCGGAGGGAGGGCTTTTTCCCCTCCCCCATCAACTTGGCAAACATATCCGCAATGTACTCGGTTGGATTCCGGCCCTCTACCTCCTTGGGCAAGCCCTTGAACCTCAAATTCAGTCTCCTCAACCTGTTCTCCAGGTCCTCCACCTTGGCTCTCAGTCCCTTGTTGACCTGCACGACCCTCCGCAGCTCCTCCCCCATTGAGATGAACTTATCACTGTGCTGCGATGGAGCCTCCTCCACCCCTTTCAACCTCTCTCCTTGCTCCCGCACCTCGACCAACTTCTTTATCACTGCTGCCTTTACCAGGTGTCATGTGAGAGTACCTTTAAGAAATGGGTGTTTAAGAAATGTACCTTTAAGAAATGGGTGTTTATCAGTGATGTCAGAGAGTGGGTGGAGCTGGGTTGTCTGTCAGCTTTTTGCGTTTGTTTTAGGCTCTTTGCTGCAGGGTGTATTTTAGTTTTGTTTTCAGTGTTGGAGCTGAAGCCAGACAGAGCAGGTGTACTGCTGTTCTATCTGCCATGAAAAGACTATCTCTTGGTCATTTGGTGAATTCAGAATTATAAATGTTCTCAGTAGTGAATGTAAACCTGATGTGCTTCTGTTAAAAGGTGTTTCTTTTGTCTTCTGCATGTTGTTTGGGAAGTTATTAAGGAATGCTTAGTGTTGTATTCTTTGGGGGTTGTATTTGAATTAATGGTTGCTAAGATGTTCACTGTATGTTTTAAAAAGATTAACTTGAGTTCATAGAATAAATATTGTTTTGCTTTAAAAAATACTTTTCCATTTCTGCTGTTCCACACCTGTAGAGTGGGCCGTGTGCTCCCCATACCACAATCTATTAAACATTGTGGGTCAGGTGAACTCCATGATACACTTTGGGCTTCTCTAAACCCTGGTCCATAACAGTGGGCAATCGCCTCCTCCACCCACTCTTTGATCGAGGCCACCATCTCCCTCTGAAGCACCTCCAAATGCTTGGCAAACAACCTTTCAAACTCCCTGAATGTCACCTCCGACAGAGTCTGAACCGTAATGGGAGTGGCCCCACCTGAGGAACCAGCACCCGCCATCTCTCCTCCTGCTGGACTCACAGCAGCACACGACGGCGAACTTTCACTCACCCCTTCCTTCCCTGACCTTTTTCTTCTATAATTTTTTTAAACTCTTTTATCAGAGTTGCAAAGCCAAAGTGCAGAATGGACAGGGGTAAACCCTCGATCCAGCTCCCTGCCCGCTCCAAAAACCAACTCAAACTGAATCCAATTCATGATCCCCAGAAGAGAGTTATACACCTGACCTCACACTCAACCTTAGCCAAAAGGCCAAGAAGCAATTTTCTTCTAGAACTTTGACATTCCACCAACTCCTTAGGACTTCCCACACCCGCTCATCCAAAAAGTATCCCTGAGACTGGGCATAAGGATCCAAAAAACAAAGACTCTGCCAGGAGCCACCCAATGTGCGACCTCCACCTACATGTCACCACCAGAAGTCTCCCCTATCCTGTAGATTTCTGCCACTAGCTTTTTTAACCATTATTCCATGGTATGGCTTTTCTTCCAGCAAAGCTGAGAGAGATTTTCTGTCCCTAGTTGCCTGTCACCAACTGCTATAGCTTCCAGCTAAAACTAAAGAGCAAATGAAGGCACTTTTTTTCTTACAAGGGCTCCTAGTCGCGAAGGAACTATATTTATTCTTCATACCGTAGCTCACTGTATCACAATAGAATCCCAGTTGGAACTGAAACCAATCCACACCCCCCCCCCCCCCCCCCCCCCCCCACACACCTCACACACACACACACACACACACACACACAAACACCTTTATATCGCATGAATCTAACTATAGGTCACTTCCAGTCAGATAAATATGAAATTAAACACACCTAAAACGATACCATATTTCTAACACATATAAATCCCTTTAAATTACCTTTGTCCAAGAGTTTGAAACCAGGCTTGAAATATGATGTAGATCTAGATCTAGATTTTTTTCCACAGGTTGCAGATCAGAAAAAAGCAGCAGATTCAGACAGGAACCTCAGTCTTGAGGCCTCTTCAAATCCCCACACTCTGCCGCACCCTGGCTCAAAGCTTAAGTAGCTGGCAGATCTTGATGACGCCTGGCGTGGAATCTCTATGGAGAGGAGCTCTATGTTCTCTCACTAGCTCAATAGACTATAGCAACATGCAAGGTCAGCGAGACAGACAGGGTGAAATCGCTCGTTGCCAGTTATAGTTCACACATGTGGGCTTCAAGGTTTGATTCCTGACTGTAATGTAAAGTCCGTTTTGACTAATCCTCCTTGTTTCCCATATATCTAGGGAGTGCTGATCAGAGCCTGAAACCCAGGTCAGTGCTTCAGGTGCTGCCTCCAATTCACAACACAGGAGGCCCAGTGAAGCAGAAGATTAAGGCAGGCGTCCGGCGGAAGGCCCATAGAAACAAGACTTCATCACCAGGCGCTGTTCGAGGCATTGTGCCAAAGGAACTAAAGGGTGCGTACAAACCACTGAGGGAGGGGGGAGGGTTGCAGGAGGGGTGGGAACGAGAAGGGGCACAGATAAACACTAGAACAGAAACATGAGGAAGGCCATTCAGCTTTCCCAGCCTTTCTACCATTCCAATTCCACTAACTCATGGCTGATTTGTATCTCAACTTTATCTTGGTCCGTATCCCATACCCTTCTCAAACATAAATCTATCATGACCCATTTTCATAGAATTCCGACAGTGCGGAAGGAGGCCATTCGACCCATCGAGTCTGCACTAAAGCTCTGAAGGAGCATTCGGACTTCTGGTGGCGGCTATGAAGGAGTAAGTCGCACACTTGGTGGCTCCCGCTTGGGTCGGACTTTTGGACCTTTTCCCCCGATTTTCTACCGGACTTGAACTATGAAACTGAAGACAGAGGCGATTATGTACTGAATTCCCACATCGGTGCATGGAGAGAAGGATGAGAAGTGCTCTTAAAGGCAGAAACAGAAATACAAAGAAGGCTTGGCCTGAAGCTGCAGCAGGAGACAGCATGGCGGAGGAGGGGGGGAGGTGGTGGGGGGGGGGGGGGGGGGGGGGGGGTGGACCCATGGGGATTTGGGGCAGCTGAGGGTGAAGGAGATCTCCTTCTACTCACACGTACATAAGATGTACTCCCAGATCGATTTCTTCATTTTGAGCAGAGCTTTACTGGCAGGGGTCGTGGACATGGGGTACTCGGCGATCAGAATCTCAGACCATGCTCCGCACTGGGTTGACCTGCAGGTTATCAAAGAAAGTAATCAGCACCCGCACTGGAGGTTAGATGGAGCTGACGAAGGGGTGTGCGAATGGCTGAGGAAATGTATTCCTAACTACCTGTAGGTTAACGACACGGGGGAAATTTCAGCAGCGATGGTCTGGGAAGCACTCAAGGCAGTGGTCAGAGTGGAGCTTATCTCGATACGGGCCCATAGGGAGAAGATGACAGGGCAGAGACGGACCGACTGGTTAAGCAGATACTACAGATCGATAGGAGATATGCACAGACCCCAGAGGCAGGGCTTTTAAGGGAACGGCGGAGGCTACAGGCGGAGTTCGGCTTGTTAACCACTGGGAGGGCGGTGGAGCAGCTGAGAAAGGCGAGGGGGGCGATCTATCAGTATGGAGAGAAGGTGAGCAGAATGCTTTCACAGCAGCTTAGAAAGGGGGAGGCAGCCAGGGAGATAGGGAAAGTAAATGACGGAGATGGGAACCTGGTTGGAGATTCAGCAGGGGTGAAAAAGGTGTTTAGGGATTTCTACAGTCGGCTGTATAGGTCGGAACCTCCCATGGGGCCGGAGGGGATGAGGCACTTCTTGGGGGTGGGCTGAACTTCCCAAAGGTGGGCATGGAGCTGGTATAAGGGCTGGGGGCCCCGATCGGGTTGGAAGAGATAGTGGAGGGTCTGAAGGCCATGCAGGCGTAAAGCCCTGGGGCCGGACGGGTACCCAGTGGCGTTTTATAAAAAGTTCTGTGGGATATTGGGGCCGGTGTTGATGAGGGTGTTCAATGAGGCAAGGGAAAGAGGGGTGCTGCCCCCGACAATATCACAGGCCACGATTTTGCTGATTCTGAAGCGGGACAAGAACCCAGAGCTGTGTGGGTCCGACAGGCCAATATCCCTGTTTAATGTGGATGCTAAATTGCTGGCCAAAAGTTTGTCCTCCAGGATTGAGGATTGTGTTCCGGACGTTATTGGGGAGGACCAGACGGGGTTAAGGGTAGGCAGTTGGTGGCCAATGTAAGAAGGTTGTCAAATGTGATCATGATGCCCCCGGAAGGTAGGGAGGTGGAGGTAGTGATCGCAATAGATGCAGAAAAGGCTTTTGATCGGGTAGAATGGGGCGATCTGTGGGAGTTACTGGGACGGTTCAGATTTAAGCGGGGCTTTATTGACTGGGTCAGGTTGCTGTATCAGGCTCCTGTGGCAAGTGTGCAGACGTATAGGACAACATCGGACTATTTAAGACTGCACCGGGGTGGGGGGGCGAGACAGGGATGCCCCCTCTCCCCACTGTTGTTTGCACTAGCTATAGAGCCGTTGGCAATTGCTCTGAGAGCCTCAAGGGGCTGGTCCGGTGGGGAGGGGGTGGTGGAGCACAGAGTCTCGCTCTATGCAGACGACCTGCTTCTGTATGTATCGGACCTATTAGAGGGGATGGAAGAAATCATGGCGATTCTTGGGGAATTTGGCCGGTTTTCGGGGTATAAGCTAAATATGGGGAAAAGTGAGAAGGTTACGGTCCAGGCGAGGGGACAGGAGAGGCGATTGGGGGAGCTGCCGTTTAGATTAGTAGGGGGAAGCTTTAGGGACCTAGGCATTCAAGTAGCGCGGGAATGGGACAGGCAGCATGAATTAAATCTGGCCCGGCTAGTAGACTAAATGAAGGACGATTTTCGGACATGGGACGCGCTCATGTTGTCATTAGCTGGGAGGGTGAAGGTGGTAAAGATGACGATCCTCCCAAGATTCCTGTTTGTGTTTCAATGTCTTCCCATCTTTATTCCGCGGTCCTTTTTTAAATGGGTCAACAAAGTGATCTCTGGCTTTGCATGGGCGGGCAAGACCCCTCAGGTAAGGAAGGTAATGCTTGAATGGAGTGGGAGAGAGGGCCTGGATGAGCAGATTCTTTGGGGTGGAAGACAGGTAGGCAAAATGTGCGAGAGGACCAGCGAACCATGTCCACATGTTCTGGGCATGTCCGAAGCTTAGGGGATTTTGGCAGGGGATTGTGGATATCATGTCCACGGTGTTAAAAACAAGGTTGGCACTGAGTCCAGAGGTGGCGATTTCCGGGGTGTCGGAAGATCCGGGAATCCAGGAGGAGAAAGAGGCTGACGTTCTGGCCTTTGCTTTCCTGGTAGCCCGGAGACGGATACTATTAGCTTGGAGGGACTCAAAGTCCCCGAAGTCAGAGACCTGGCTATCGGACATGGCTAGCTTTCTCTGTCTGGAGAAAATTTGGTTCGCCTTGAGAGGGTCACTGTTAGGGTTCACCCGGAGGTGGAAACTGTTCGTCGACTTCTTCGCGGAAAATTAATCGTCAGCAGAAGGGGGGGGAGGGGGGGTTAGTTTAGCTTAGGGTAGGGGGTTAATAAAGGTGGAACCTGTAAGGGAGGGAGACGGCTTTTGCACTATGTTTATAGTTTCATGTACGTTGTTGATGGAACCATCAATTCACCACACACATGTTTCCGATATGAATCTAGACTAGTGGTAGGATAGCGCTACTGCGCTTACAAAGACTGTGAATTAACATATATACATCTATATTACATTCACCACAGCTGTTCATTGTGTTGTGGTTTTAATACCAAAAAATACCTCAATAAAATGTTTATTAAAAAAAAAGAAAGAGCACTCTACCTTGGCCTACTCCCCTGCCCCATCCCCGTAACCCCACTGTGGTAGGCTATATTAGGGGTATCGCGGTACCGAGGTGGGATGTACCTTATACTGTAGTATGAGTGGTAGAACCTGCCTGCTGGTTCCGCCCAGCAGGTGGAGAATAAGAGTCTGTGTTTCACCCACAGCAGTCATTCTGTACCGGAGCTGCTGGGGTAACTACTTGTTCATTAAAGCCTTCAATTGGGACGACAGTCTCGCTTTAGTAATGATTGATCGTGCATCACCCACCTAACCTTTTGGACACTAGCGGCAATTTATCATGGCCAATCCACCTAACCTGCACAGCTTTGGACTGTGGGAAGAAACTTGAGCACCCGGAGGAAACCCACGCAGACACGGGGAGGATGTGCAGACTCCTCACAGTCACCCAAGGCTGGAATTGAATCAAGGACCCTGGTGTTGTGAGCCAGCAGTGCTAACCACTGTGCTGCCTTGCTGCTCATATATAACAAACTTATAACAAACAATATTTTAGTCACTAGTTATTACACCTTTGTACTCTGCTCATGCTCTGGGGAGAACACCACTGTTTCTGTCACATGATCTCTTGTAACCACGTCATCATGTAACCATTGGGCGTACAAAGAGGAATTAGTTTCTCTCTATTTATCTTAAATATCTGGAACACCTCTGTGAGATTACCTCAATCTTCTATGCTCAAGGGAGAACAAGCCTAGTCTGTGCAACCTGTCCTCATATTTTAACCCTTTAAACCTCACTATCCTTCTGCTGATCCTATACTGCACCTATTCCAAGGTACATTCACATACGTACATTCATGCATGTACATACACAGTACATGCACAGATATACACGCACACAATCACACACACACACTTACACACACATAGATGCACACACATATATGCACACACATACATTCACATGTACACACTCACATACACATACATGCACACACATATGTACATGCACACATACACATGTACACAGACACATACATGCACACACACATACATACGCATATACATGCACCTCATTTACACACTGCCTTCCTGAGAGGCGACACCCAGTACTCAAAATGGGAGTTTACCAAACTTTTACCTAACTGTAACATAATCTCAACCCTTTCAACATCAAGACTAACGCCTCATTAATCTTTTTAATTATAATTCCTACCTGATCACTGCTCTTTGGTGCCATCTGTACTCGGATTCCAAAATTTCTCTGTTTAAACCAGTTTCTGGTTTCTCACAATTTAAAACATATCTTTCTTGGGTCCAAAGTTGATGAGTTCAATTTTCCCCTCAGTTGCCCTCCATCTGCCAGTTTTGCCCTCTCTCTCTGCCCCTTTCCTCCCATCTGCACTAACTGCTGTGCCACCTCACTTGGTATGAGTCAGCAAACTAGGAGAGAGTAATAGAGGAAAATTCACCCTGTGTGAAAGTGACAGTCCTTTCCATTCACACATGCAATTCCTCAATTAAGAACGGCTGTTGTGGGCGGGACTGGAATGTAGTTGGAGTCTTGCTGTGCCCTCGTGCCCAGGTGTTGCCATGTCCTGAGGCCAGGAGACCAGATGTTTTGGGACATGCGGTGGTGTCACTCGGATTGTTGACGGTATTTTATTCTTCCTTTCTCCAGAGGTTCACAAGGACACCTCGGTGGGTAGCCTCCTCTTGGCTCCTGATGGGGAGATTGTGCACCTTTCCTGGTTGGGATCTGTCCAATGCCCCAATGGTAACTGGCTGGCCAATGCTCCTCATCAGCAAGGTGAGTAATTCTCCTGGTTGAGTGCGATTTTGTGTGTTTATCTATACTGTACACCATGTGTGTATTTGATCCTCTTTCACAGCCATGTACCCTCGCCCCCAACATGGGCTCTACGCAGCCGTCTTAAGTTTGTGAAGCAAGTATTGGATATTAATACCCCCCTGTTCCTAAGCTAAGATAAACTCTTCAAAGGTCAGGAAGCCAGGTGGAGAGAGAAAGTGAAGATTAATATTTTAGGTCTGTGAGTAACTCCGGATCTGCTAAAAGGTCATCGACCTGAAACATTGACCCGACGTTGGTTTGGAAGGTGCTGTTAAAGAAGGCTTGGAGAGTTGCTGCAGTGCATCTTGTAGATGGTGTACACGGCTGCCACTGTGCGCGATGGTGGAGGGAGTGAATGTTTGTGGAAGGAGTGCCAATCAAGCGGGCTGCTCTGTCCTGGAAGGTGTCAAGCTCCTTGACTGTTGTTGGAGCTGAACTCATCCAGGTATTCCATCACACTCCTGACTTGTGCCTTGTAGATGGCAGACAGGTTTTGGGGAGTCAGGAGGTGTGTTACACACCACAGAATTCCCAGCCTCTGTCCTGCTCTTGTAGCCAGAGTATATGACTATTCCAGACAGTTATGGTCAATACCCCCCAGGATGTTGATAGTGGGGGATTTAGTGAAGGCAATGCCATTGAATGGCAAGGACAGATGATTAAATTCTCTCTTGTTCAAGATGCCCATTGCCTTGCACTTGTGTGATGCAAATGTTAGTTTCCACTTATCAGCCCTACACTGAACATGGTCCAGCTCTTGCTGCATTTGGACATGGACTGCTTCAGTGGCTAAGGAGTTGTGAATGGAGCTGAATTTTGTGCAGTCATCCACAAACATCCCCACTTCAGACCTTATGATGGAAGGATGGTCATTGATGAAGATGATTGGGCCTGGGCCACCCTCCTGAGGTACTCCTGCAATGATTCCCTGGAACTGAGGTGTTTGACCTCCAAAAAAGACAACTATCTTCATTTGTGCTTGGTATGTCTCCAACAAATGGAGTTTTCCCCCGATTACCATTGACTCCAGTTTAGCTTCCATGGGTGTACAAGGTTACAGACAGAACAAAGAGCAATACAGCACAGGAACAGGCCTTTCAGCCCTCCAAGCTGGTACCGGCCATGATACCAACCTTGGCCAAAACCCTCAGCACTTCCTTGTGCCGTATCCCGCTATACCCATCCTATCTATGTATTTGGCAAGATGCCTTTTGACGCCGTTAATATATCTGCTTCCACAACCTCCCCTGGCAAAATGTTCCAGACACTCACCACTCTTTGTAAAAAACCTGCCTCGCACATCTCATCTAAACTTTGCCCCATGGACCTTAAACCTATGCCCCCTGGTGACTGACCCCACCTCCCTGGGAAAGAGTGTCTGCCCATCCACTCTATCCATGCCCCTCATAATCTTGTAGACCTCTATCAGGTCACCATCAACCTCTGTTGTTCTAATGAAAACAGTCCAAGTCTATTCAGCCCCTCCGCATAGCTAATACCCTCCAGATCAGACAGCATCCTGCTAAACCTTCTCTTCAAAGCCTCCACATCCTTCTGGTAGTGTAGCAACTAGAATTGTGTGCAATATTCCAAATGTGACAATAAACAAAGAACAAAGAAAAGTACAGCACAGGAACAGGCCCTTCAGCCCTCCAAGCCTGCGGCGACCATGCTGCCCGTCTAAACTAAAATCTTCTGCACTTCCGGAGTCCGTATCCCTTTATTCCCATCCCATTCATGTATTTGTCAAGATGCTCCTTAAACGTCACTATCATCCCTGCTTCCACCACCTCCTCCGGCAGCGAGTTCCAGGCACCTACTACCCTCTGTGTAAAAAAACTTGCTTCGTACATCTCCTCTAAACCTTGCCCCTCACACCTTAAACCTATGCCCCCTAGTAATTGGCCCCTCTACCCTGGGGAAAAGCCTCTGACTATCCACTCTGTCTATGCCCCTCATAATTTTGTAGACCTCTATCAGGTCGCCCCTCAACCTCCTTCGTTCCAGTGAGAACAAACCGAGTTTATTCAACTTCTCTTCATAGCTAATGCCCTTCATACCAGGCAACATCCTGGTAAATCTCTTCTGCTCCCTCTCTAAAGCCTCCACATCCTTACCAAGGTTCTGGACGACTGTAGCATGACTTGCCAGTTTTTATACTCGATGCCCTGTCCAATGAAGGCAAGCAGTCCATATGCTTGACTGCTTTGTCTACTTGTATTGCCACTTTCAAAGTTCTGTGGACCTGTACGCCCAGATCTCTCTGACTTTCAATATCATAAGAGCTTTGCCATTTATGGTATATTTCCCCTCTATGATACACCTACCAAAATGCATTACCTCACATTTGTCCGGATTAAACTCCATTTGCCATTTCTCTGCCCAAGTTTTCAACCTATCTATGTCCTGCTGTATCCTCTGACAATCCTCAACTCTCCACCAACGTTGGTGTCATCCGTGAACTTCTAATCAGACCAGCTACATTTTCCTCCAAATCGTTTATGTAGACTACAAACAACAGAGGAGCACCGATCCCTGTGGAACACCACTGGTCACAACCTTCCATTCAGAAAAACACCCTTCTAATGCTACCCTCTGCCTTCTGTGACCGAACCAGTTCTGTATCCATCTTGCCACCTCATCTCTGATCCCGTGTGACTTCACCTTTTGTACCAGTCTGCCATGAGACATCTTGTCAATTGCTTTACTGAAGTCCATGTAAACAACATCCGCCACCCTCCCCTATTTTGTTTTTTAAATAAATCACAGAGTAGAGGTTCTTTCACTTTATGCAACTGGTCATGGAATACTGAATCCAGAAGTCTGTGATGCTTGCATAAAGACATAAAAGCACGCCATGATGCCACTCTTGGTCAAATGCTATCTTGATGTCAAGGGCATTCACTCTCATTTCACCTCTGGAATTCAGCTCCTTTGTCCATGTATGGAGCAGGACTTTAATGAGGACCGATCCTGTGGAAGCCATTCCTGCTTCTAAGAATGGAAACCCCCCCGAGATCAAGATGCCAGTAATGATTTAATGACAGAGAGGAGACTTTAGATGTGGGATGCTCTGGCAATAGGCTTCTCCTGACTGAGATCTCCATGGTAACTGGATTCCCTTTGTTTACAGAGCACTTTCCACTTGAGTACGGTGTCAATCGCAAGAAGACTGGACTAGTTTCTAACCAGGAACTGGAAGGTGAGTTAGTGAAGGGGAACTGAACACACACAGAAACCAAACACTTCAGAGACATTTTAGGACTGGTTAGGACTGGAATGTACGTCTGACTTAGTGCTGCTGTTCTGTGGGATCGGTATTGGCCAAGATGCTAGGACATCTCCTCTGCTGTAGTTCAAAATAGTGGTAATGCGAACTTTCACATCTATCTGAGGGAGCAGTTGGGGCTTTGGCTTAATGCCTCATTCTAAAGATAGCACCTCAGACAGTGCAGCCCTATCTCTGTACTGTGCTGGATAGTCATCCTAGAATACGGGCTCAGGTCAGTAGAGTGGGGCTTGAAGCCCCAACCTCTGAGTCCCGATGATTGTCCAGTGATCTCTGAGATAGGCGTGAAGTCCATCTGTATTGCTCAAACCCAAGAATTATGAAAATAATGGAGCACAATCAAATCTCTGAGTCAGATAGTTAGAATCTGCTTGAATCAGAATTGTGATTTGGATGGACATCAAATCTTACACAGATCCCCTGGCAATCACCAATTCTGTAAACCATGTAGTTCAAGCTTGTTGTTCATTTTGACCCACGAATAACGAGAGTAAATTAATGACTCAACCAAGGGTTTAAATGTTTAATGAGGGTAATTTATTTGAACACAGGATTATAAATTTAAACTGCAACATAATTCCCTACTCCTGATAGCTGAATACACCAGCGTCACAATGTTCAAATATTTGTGACGAATGTAGGAAATTATTGTATGTTATATTTTATATTTTGTTGCAGTAATGTTATTAAAATGCTTAGGTTCAAATACGTACAGGAGGTATGTCTGCTAAATCTGCGATTAAGGGGTCATAAAGTTAAGGCAATCACACTGCACACAGTTAGCTGTGAACTAACAAGCTTATTTGCAGCTCTATCATAACCTTCCTGATCTTATACTCTGTGCCTCGGCTAATAAAGGCAAGTATCTCATATGCTTTCTTTTTTTAAAAATTCAGCTCCTTTGTCCATGTATGGAGCAGGACTTTAATGAGGTCCGATCCTGTGGAAGCCATTCCTGCTTCTAAGAATGGAAACCCCTCCGAGATCAAGATGCCAGTAATGATTTAATGACAGAGAGGAGACTTTAGATGTGGGATGCTCTGGCAATAGGCTTCTCCTGACTGAGATCTCCATGGTAACTGGATTCCCTTTGTTTACAGAGCACTTTCCACTTGAGTACGGTGTCAATCGCAGGAAGACCGGACTAGTTTCTAACCAGGAACTGGAAGGTGAGTTAGTGAAGGGGAACTGAACACACACAGAAACCAAACACTTCAGAGACATTTTAGGACTGGTTAGGACTGGAATGTATGTCTGACTTAGTGCTGCTGTTCTGTGGGATCGGTATTGGCCAAGATGCTAGGACATCTCCTCTGCTGTAGTTCAAAATAGTGGTAATGCGATCTTTCACATCTATCTGAGGGAGCAGTTGGGGCTTTGGTTTAATGCCTCATTCTAAAGATAGCACCTCAGACAGTGCAGCCCTATCTCTGTACTGTGCTGGATAGTCATCCTAGAATACGGGCTCAGGTCAGTAGAGTGGGGCTTGAAGCCCCAACCTCTGAGTCCCGATGATTGTCCAGTGATCTCTGAGATAGGTGTGAAGTCCATCTGTATTGCTCAAACCCAAGAATTATGAAAATAATGGAGCACAATCAAATCTCTGGGTCAGATAGTTAGAATCTGCTTGAATCAGAATTGTGATTTGGATGGACATCAAATCTTACACAGATCCCCTGGCAATCACCAATTCTGTAAACCATGTAGTTCAAGCTTGTTGTTCATTTTGACCCACGAATTACGAGAGTAAATTAATGACTCAACCAAGGGTTTAAATGTTTAATGAGGGTAATTTATTTGAACACAGGATTATAAATTTAAACTGCAACATAATTCCCTACTCCTGATAGCTGAATACACCAGCGTCACAATGTTCAAATATTTGTGACGAATGTAGGAAATTATTGTATGTTATATTTTATATTTTGTTGCAGTAATGTTATTAAAATGCTTAGGTTCAAATACGTACAGGAGGTATGTCTGCTAAATCTGTGATTAAGGGGTCATAAAGTTAAGGCAATCACACTGCACACAGTTAGCTGTGAACTAACAAGCTTATTTGCAGCTCTATCATAACCTTCCTGATCTTATACTCTGTGCCTCGGCTAATAAAGGCAAGTATCTCATATGCCTTCTTTTTTTAAAAATTTAGAGTACCCAATTCATGTTTTCCAATTAAGGGGCAATTTAGCGTAGCCAATGCACCTACCCTGCACATCTTTCGGCTGTGGGGATAAAACCCACGCAAACACGGGGAGAATGTGCAAACTCCACACGGACAGTGACCCAGAGCCGGATCGAACCTGGGACCTTGGCACCGTGAGCAATACTAACCACTGTGCCACCGTGCTTCCCTATGCCCCCCCCCCCCCCCACTCCCACCCCGCCCCCCATATGCCTTCTTAACCACCTCATCTACTTGCCCTGCTGTCTTCAGGGATCTTTGGACATTCACCCCAAGATCCCTCTGGTCCCCTGTACTTCCTTGTGTCCTACAGTTCATTGTGTATTCCTTTGCCTTGTTAGTCCTCCCAAAATACATCATCTCACAGTCTTCAGGGTTAAATTCCATTTGCCAGTGTTCTATCCATCTAACCAGTTTGTCTGCATTATCCTGTAAGCTAAGGCTTTCTTCTTCACTATTTACACCACGGATTTTCATCTGCCAACTTAATGATCAGACCCCAACATACACATCTAGATCATTTGGACCCTATTTGTTGACACAGAGGCAGGTGACAGAGAACATAGAACATAGAACAGTACAGCACAGAACAGGCCCTTCGGCCCTCGATGTTGTGCCGAACAATGATCACCCTACTCAACCCCACGTATCCACCCTATACCCGTAACCCAACAACCTCCCCCTTAACCTTACTTTTTTGGACACTAAGGGGCAATTTAGCATGGCCAATCCACCTAACCCGCACATCTTTGGACTTTGGGAGGAAACCGGAGCACCCGGAGGAAACCCACGCACACACGGGGAGGACGTGCAGACTCCGCACAGACAGTGACCCAGCCAGGAACCGAACCTGGGACCCTGGAGCTGTGAAGCATTTATGCTAACCACCATGCTACCGTGCTGCCCAGAATCTAGTGACATCTAGTTCATGAATGTACATTACAAAAAACAAGGAACCCAGCACCGATCCCTGAGGAACACCACTGGACACAGGCTTCCAGTCACAAAAATAACCTTTGAACATCACCCTCTTCCGTTTGGAATATTGTGAGCAGTTTTGGGCCCCGTATCTTAAGGAAGGATGTGCTGGCCTTGGAGAGGATCCAGTGGAGGTTCACAAGAATGATACCCGGAATGAAGGACTTGCCATATGATGTGTCGTTGAGGACTCTGGGTCTGTACTTGATGGAGTTTAGAAGGGTGAGGGGAGATCTTATTGAAACTTGCAGAATACCGAGAGGCCTGGATAGAGTGGACATGGAGAGGATGTTTCACCTAGTTGAAGAAACTAGAGCCCGAGAACACAGCCTCAGAGGAGGAATTTCTTCAGCCAGAGGGTGGTGAATCTGTGGAACTCTTTGCTGCAGAAGGCTGTGGAGGCCAAATCACTGAGTGTCTTTAAGACTGAGATAGATAGGTTCTTGATTAATAAGGGGATCAGGGGTTGTTGGGAGAAGGCAGGAGAATGGGGATAAGAAAAATATCAGGCATGATTGAATGGTGGAGCAGACTCAATGGGCCAACTGGCCTAATTCTGCTCCTATGTCTTATGGTCTTATTATTCCTGCTACTAAGCCACTTTTGGACCCAATTAGCCAAATTGCCCTGGATCCCACAGGCTCTTACCTCCTTTTTAAAAAAATCTTTTATTGGCTTTTATCATATTTATGAACAGTTGTTACTGATATACATTACATTTTCCTTGCCCGTGCTAATTTGCTTGATTTTACAGAGAGGTTTGTTTTGTCCTTCATTTGACCAACTGTACGTACATTTTGCTGCCCTCTGGATCGGTCCATAGTATCGCGCCCCCCCCCCCCCCCCCCCCCCCCCCCATTGGTTTCAGCATCCTTCTTCTTCTCTTGTGGTTTCCCCATTTTTCTTTCCCCCCCCCCCCCCCCCCCCCCCCCCCCAACCCCCCGGGTTGCGCAGTCCTTTGATTCTTCTTTTTTTTTCCCTAGCTTACTCCTCGTTGCTGGCCTCGAACAGATTTTGGAACAGGCCGACGAACTGCCCCCAAGTATCCGGAAGCCTTTCTCTGACCCTTGGATGGCGTACTTAATCTTCTCCAGGTGGAGAAATTCCGAGACGTCAGCGAGCCAGTGCTCCCGATCGCCAGCGTGCGATTAGGAAAGCAAAAGCAAGGGCATTGGCCCCCTTCCCCATGTGTAACTCCGGCTGCTCCGATACCCTGAAGCTTGCCACTATTGGGCATGGCTTCACCCTCACCCCACAACCTTGGACATTGCCTCGGAGAAGGCTGTCCAGAACCCAGCAGGCTTGGGTCAAGCCCAAAACATGTGGGTGTGGTTGGCCGGGCCCCTCTGGCACCGTTCACATTTGTCCTCCACCTCCGGGAAGAACCTGCTCATTCGGGTTCTGGTCAGGTGCACTCTGTGCACCACTTTGAGCTGCATTAGGTTTAACCTTGCGCAGGAGGAGGTGGAGTTCACCCTGCTCAGTGCTTCGCTCCAGAGTCCCCATCCTACTTCTGTCCCCAGTTCATCCTCCCATATTTGTCTGGTCTTGTCCAGTGGTGTTCGGGCTCTGTCCAGTAGCTGTCCATATATTTTCCCACATAGCCCCTCCTTCTCGTTGCTTGTGCCTATCAGATCCTCTAGTAGTGTGTTTTTGGGGCCCCAGGGTACCCTACTGTCTCTTTGCGGAGGAAGTGCTTTATTTGGAGGTGTCTCAATTCCTGTCCTTTTGCTAGTTTCCACTTCCTTGTCTGGTCGTCCAGTGTCACCAGTCTGTGCCCTATGTAGAAGTCCCCGACCGTCAGTGTGCCCCCGTCCCACCTCCATCTTTTGAAGGTAGTGTCTAACATGGCTGGGGGGAATCTGTGATTGCCGCAGATGGGGGCCATCAGGGACATTTTGATTATCCCGAAGTGTTGTCTCAACTGGGTCCACATTCTTAGCGTGGCCGCTACCACTGGGCTTATTGTGTACCTTGTTGAGGAGGATGGGAGTGCTGCTGTGGCCAGGGCCCAGAGGGTTGTTCCTTTACAGGATGCCTCCTCCATTTGTACCCAATCTGTATCGGGTTCTTGTACCCATCCCCTCACTCCTTCTGCTGTTGCTGCCCAGTGGTAGTATTGTAGGTTCAGTAGAGCCAGGCCCCCTCTGACTTTCCCTCTTTGCAGTGTCGGTTTGGGAATTCTCGGGTCCTTACCCTCCCACACAAACGCCATGGTTAGACTGTCTATGTTTTGGAAAAAGGCCTTGGGGATGAAGATCGGGATGAATCTAAACAGGAAGAGGAACCTTGGCAGTACGTTCATCTTGATCGTCTGCACTCTTTCCGTCAGGGAGAGTGGGAGTGAGCCCCACCGTTGAAGGTCCTTTCTCACTTACTCCACCAGGCTGGTCAGGTTCCACCTGTGGATCTGTGTCCAGTCTCTGGCTATCTGGATCCCCATCTGTTCTGGGAGCCCCTTCAGCTCTGTCTTCCCAGTGAACCCTTTTGGGTTCACTGGGAATGCCTCGCTTTTGCCCAGGTTAGGTTTGTAGCCCGAGAAGGTTCCAAACTCTTTCAGTATTTGCAGTATTGCCTTCAGTACCTCCTGTGGCTTCAAGACATAGAGGAGCAGGTCATCTGCAGAGTGAGACTCTGCTCTTTGTCTCCTCTGCGGATTCCCTTCCAGCTTTTTGCGTCCTGCAGGACTATCGCCAGGGGTTCGATCGCTGGCGCGAGCAAGAGTGGGGACAGGGGGCAGCCCTATCTTGTTCCTCTCTGTAGCTGGAAGTATTCAGAGCTGGTGGTGTTAGTTCGGACACTCGCTTTGGGAGTGTTGTACAGGAGCCTCACCCAAGCGGTGAATCCCGCTCCTAGCCCAAACCGTTCCAGTACCTCGAGGAGGTAGCTCCATTCGACTCTGTCGAAGGCCTTTTCTGCGTCCAGGGAGATGATCACCTCTGGTGTTCTCTCCCGGGGGGGGGGGGGGGGGGGGGGGGGGGGGTCATTATCACATTCAGCAGCCGCCTGATGTTCACTGTGAGCTGCCTACCCTTGACAAAGCCCGTTTGGTCCTCTGCGACCACCTCTGGTACACAGCCCTCCAGCCTTTTGGCCAGGACCTTTGTGAGTATTTTCGCATCAACTTTCAGCAGTGAAATGGGTCTGTATGATCCACATTCCGTCAGGTCTTTATCTTTTTTGGGTATTAGTGAGATTGTGGCCTGCTCTAGCATGGGGGGCAGGGTGCCCCTTGCCAGTGAGTCCGCAAACTTGTCCCTTAGGTGTGGGGCCAGGACTAGTGCACATTTTTTGTAGAAGTCCGCCGGGAACCCGTCCGGCCCCGCACCTTCCCCGCCTACATGGAGCTGATGCTCTCCATGGTTTCAGGCTCTTACCTCCTTGATCAGTCTCCCATGTGGGACCTTGTCAAAAGCCTTACTGAAGTTCATGTAAACTACATCAACTGCACTACTCACATCTACACACCGAGTCAGCTCCTCGAAAACTTCAATCAAATTTGGTAGACATGTTCTCTCCCTGACAAAGCCATGCTGTCTATCAATATTAATCCTTGCCTCTCCAAGTGGAGATTAGTTCTGTCCTTCAGAATTTCTTCCAATAATTTCCTGACCACTGATGTTAGGCTCACTGGCCTATAATTACCTGTTTTTTCCCCAGTTCCCCTCTTGAATAACGGTACCACATTAGCTGTCCTCCAGTTCTCTGACACCTCTCCTGTGGCCAGAGAAGATTTGAAAATTAGCGTCTGAGCCACTGCAATCTCCTCTCTTGACTCACACAGCAGCCTAGGATACATCTCATCTTGGCCTGGGTTTTTATCCACTTTTAAGCCTATTAGAACCGCTAACACCTCCTCCCGCTCGATGCTATTTGTTCAATCATATCACAGTCCTCCTCCCTGCTTTCTATACCTCGTTAGCTTCTCTAGCGTGAACACAGGTGCAAAATATTCACCTATGTCTTCCACCTCCACACATAGTTTTCCCCTTTGGTCCGTAATGGCCCCTACTCTTGCCCTGCTTATCCTCTTGCCTTTAATATACTTATCATACACCTTGTGCTCTTCCTTTATTTTACCCACCACTGTTTCTTCATGCCCCCTCTTTGCCCTCCCAATTTCTGTAAATACCCCCTGAACTTTCTATACTCCTCTAGGGCATCCACTGTTTTGAGACTATTGTATCTGCCAAAAGCCTTCCTTTTTTCTTTATCCAATGCTGTATATCCCTTCACAGCCAGGGTTCTCTGGACTTGTTGTCTCGCCCTCTACCTTTATGGGAACATATTGGCATTGTACTCACTCTTTCCTTTTTGAATGACTCCCGCTGCTCTGATGTGGATCTTCCTGCAAGTAGTTGCTCCCAGTCCACTTTGGCCAGATCCTGTCTTATCCTATTAAAATTGGCCCTCCCCCAATTCACAAACCTCGGGCGGGTTTCTCTGGCCTCCCCGTGGTGGCGGGAGGCAGCCCCCAGTTGGCCGGTGGCGAGATCTTCTGGTCCCACCACTGTGAAGGGATTTCCAATTGAATCCACCCCAAGCCGCTGGGGAAACTCACAGTGGTGGGATGCACCTTCGGGCGACTATAAGATCACGCCAAGGTGAACAGCCAAAAAAACCTCAACTGTTATTTCTGGTCCATATTTGTCTTTTTCCATAACCACCTTAAATCTTACTAAGTTATGGTCACTATCACCGAAATGCTCTCCCACTGAAACCTCCACCACCTGCCCCCTCTCTTGTAGGACTTTCGACGTATTGGCTCAAAAAGCTCTCTTAGGCACACTTTAAGAATTCCGCACCCTCTAAGCCTTTCACACTTTTCCTATCCCAATTAATTTTGGGGAAGTTGAAATCCCCTACTATTATTGCCTTATTATTAATACAATTATTTTAAATTTGTCTACATATCTGCTCTTCTATCTCTCCCTGACTGTTTGGGAGCCAATAGTGCACCCACTCCGACCTCCCTCCCAGCTACAAGATTGCCCCCTTTCTGTCTTTAGGTTCCACCTATACGGCCTCAATTGAGGAGCCTACAATGCTATCATCCTTCCACACTGCAGTAATCGACTCCTTGATCAATATCACAACACCACCACCGTCTCGCCTGAAGATTCTATACCCAGAATGTTGAGCTGCCAGTCCTGCCCCTCCCTCAATCATATCTCCGTGATAGCAATAATATAATACAATAATATCATTAAAGAATTATATAGAAACCCTTCACGGCCTCTCTGAAATATGGTTACCACCCAATTCCCTTTATTTTCTCCCAAGTGACCTCAGAACCCATGTCCTTTGCCTCTTGAACTCCATGTGTTAACTGCATTAATTCCTTACCATTTCGGTTTTAATTTATTCATGGAATGTGATGTCATTGGTTAGGCCAGCATTTATTGTCCATCTCTGTGGTAGTATGACTAGGGAATTCATATTACCTTAGAACCAAGCTGCCATTGGTACAGCAGTCCCGCTGCCCATTGGCCCAGGCAAGTCATGTGCCTCTCTGCCAATTGGCTGTGGCTAGTCATGTGACTCCCCGCCGATTGGCTGAGAGGATGGTAGCTCCGCCTACAAGGCGGGGTATAAAAGCTCGTACCAGCTGGCAGTCTGCCTTTCCTTGTACGACCACTGCCGAGCTCACATCTAGCTTATTAAAGCCTGATATTTGGACCCTCTCTACGACTCGTGTCCGATTGACGGTACATCAATCTCTAAGTGCCCTTGAGAAGGTAGTGGTGAGTTGCATTCTTGAACTGCTGCAGTCCATTTGGCGTAGGTACACCCACAGGTAGGTTGGGGAGGGAGTTCCAGGATTTTGACCCAGCGACAGTGAAGGAACGGCGATGTATTTCCAAGTCAGGATGGTGAGAGACTTGGAGGAGCACCTCAGGTGGTGGTGTTGCCATGTGTCTGCTATCCTTGCCCTTCTAGGTGGTAGCGGTCATGTGTTTGAAAGATGCTGTCGAAAGAGCCTTGGTGAGTTATTGTAGTGCATCTTGTAGATGGTACACCCAGCTGCTACTGTGTGGCAGTGGTGGAGAGAGTGAGTGTTTAAGGTGGTGGATGGGGTGCTGATCAAGCGGGGTTGCTTTGTCCTGGATGGTGTTGAGCTTCTTGAGTGTTGTTGGAGCTGCACTCATCCAGGCAAGTGGGGAGTATTCCATTACACTCCCGACTTGTAGATGGTTGACGGCTTTGGGAAGGATCTAGCAGATGTGATGAATGTAGGAATTTAGATATATTGTTTTATAGGTATTTGGTGCAATAAGGGTTAAAAGCCTGGGTTAGTGTGTGTGGGTGTGTGAGACTGCTGCAGTCATGTTTTTAAAATAACCTTGGTTTGAAAGGTTTGGAACCAAGGGTGCAATTGAATCATCGTAAAAACCTAGGCTAATGGAATGTTGTTTTGATTAAGGGGATTTATTGTGGAGTTAATTAGATTTCAGCTTAGTAAAGTGATGTCATTGCTGGGAATGGTCAGTGCAGTTCTGATCTGAATGAATTTGTGCCCAGAAGTCAAACCATTTGCTCTCACTGCAGTTCAGTTAAAAGAGATTAACAGTCTTTAAAGCAGTGCAGATTTGTCTGAGAACAAGGGGAGCTGAAACAATCTGAGAAGCAGCTTCTAAAGACATACGGCCAGAATTTCTGCATGGGTCTGACAGGAGTCAGATCTTTTCTTTGAAGCAGTATCAGGAGATCTCACTTTCTCAGAGAACATCGCTATAAAAAAAAACAAGTATTCCGATGTGCCATTGGTAGTTAAAGTGGATTGAGAACTGAGCTGGGTTTTTTCTTGTTGTTTAAGTGAGAATAAAGATAGCAGTTAAGAATATTGTATTCACTGTATTGTGTAGGATTGTTTAAGAGGTAATTGTAAGTTATTTTCTGATGTGAAGTTAAATATTTTAATATTGTGTTAGTAATAAAGTTTGTTTTAAAATACAAATCCGTATTTCTTCATGAAATCACTCAAAGTATCCTTTCCTCACAGTGTTACAAATTTAAACTAAAATATTAGTATCTGCCCAGTATCTTAGCCACTGTTGGGGTTTGGTCTGTGATTGTAACACAGACCGCTGTGATCCAATATTCAGAGAGGGGCTTTTTTTTTCATGTATTTTATTACAAACATGTATCAAAGCAGGTTACAGCAAATAAACACACCGGGAAACATGCTTCCCAACAATCAACTATACAGTCTGTACAGGTTTTTCCCCTTTTTCACCCTCCCCCCCTCCCCCGCGATGAACAATTCCTCAAACACGGTCACAAACATCCCCCGCCTTTTCTCAAAACCCCCCGCAGAGCCCCTTAACTCATACTTTATCTTCTCCAGCTGCAGGAAGTCAGACAGGTCACCCAACCAAGCCGCTGCCCCCAGTTGCGATGCCGACCACCACTCCAGCAAAATTCGCCGCCGTGCAATCAGAGGGGCGAAACCATAACATCGGCCTTCCTCCTCTCCATGAACTCTGGCTTCTCTGAAACCCCAAATATCGCCACCAAAGGGTCCAGGTCCACCTCCTCCTCCACTATCCTGGCTAAACCCGCGAACACTCCCGCCCAGAATCTTCCCAATTGTTTGCAACTCCAAAATGTGTGCGCATGATTCGCTGGCCCTCGGCCACACCTCTCACACTCATCTGCTACCCCCTGAAAGAACCCATTCATTCTTGCCCGAGCCTCACTCCATACTCCTCAATTGATCTCCTCTCCTATTTTCCTTGATCTTCACTACCCGCTCACCTCCCTGCTTCCCCAGCCACTTGTATATATCCCCAATTTCTTCCCTCCCCCTCCACATCCGGAAGCAGCAGTCGCTCCAGCAGGGTATATCCCGGCAACCTAGGGAACCCCTCCAGATCTTTCATGCAAAGGCCCTAAATGCAGATACCTGAACTCACTACCCCACGGCAGCTCTACCCTCTCCCTTAGCTCCTCCAGACTGGCAAATCCTTCCTCCAAATATAAATCCCTCACCTTGACCAGCCCCACTTCCCTCCACCTCCTGTATAAACGATCCATCCCCCCTGCCCACTCAAATCCATGATTCTCGCATAGCGGCGTTAGCACCGACATCCCTTCCACCCTAAAATGCCTCCTCAGCTGATTCCATATCTTCACTGTGGACTGCACCACAGGGCTCCCTGATACCTACTCGGAGCCATTGGCAATGCTGCCGTCACCAAAACCCTGAAACTAGACCCCTTACAAGATTCCTCCTCCATCCTAACCCACTCTACCCCTTCTCCTTCCTACCATAGCCGCATCTTGTCCACATTCGTAGCCCAATAATAATGAAGCAAGTTCGGCAACACCAACCCCCCCCCGCTGCCTCTGTAGCAGGGCCGTCCCCACCCTCAGCACCTTCCCCGCCCATACAAAGTCGAGCTGATTGTGTCCACTTTCTGAAAAAGCCATTTGGTATAAAGATCGGGAGAGCCTGAAAGATATACAAGAACCTTGGCAGAATATTCATTTTCACCACTTGGACCCTCCCCGCCAACGATAAGTGCAGTGTATCCCACCTCCCAAGATCCTCCCTGGCCTCCTCCATTTCGTTAAGTTCCACTTATGGAGCCCGTCCATTCCCTCGCTACCTGAATCCCCAAATACCTAAACCTATCCCTCGCTACCGTAAATGGCATCCCCCCTAAATTAGTCCACTGTCCCAGCTCATTCTCAGAGAGGGGCTTTTGATCTGGGATGGTGTTGGAACAGACACTCCTGTCTGATGTCTGCATGGTAACTGGCTTCCTTTGTTTTATAGAGCACTTGCCGCTTGATGGTGACGTCAGTGGCGAGAAGGATGCACCGGCTACTGACCAGGAACTAGAAGGTGAGTTCACGAATGGGACCAAACAGGCAGATACTGAACACCTCAGAGAGACTTTTACACAGTAGATTTATACACAAGTGATTAGGATCTGGACTGCATTACCAGAGACAGGTGCAATCAAGGCTTACAAAACAAATTTGGTCAATGAACTGAAGAAAAAATGTTTTCAGGGCTACTTGAAAAGATGAGGCAGTGGGGCTAGGTGAATTGTTCTTGAGGAGAGCAAATGCAAACAAGATAGGCTGAGGAGCTACCTTAGCCATTCGATGATTCCACATCAGGGCCTAACACTAAAAATACATTTCTCGGATTGGAAACAGGCCAAAGGCCCCAAGACAAATCTGTTCCCAGGAACCCAGCAAATCACCTCTTAAATCTATCAAGTCTTCAGTGTCCTTCCCTTGGCCATCTTATAGGTGATGTTCCTCTGGTATTGTTCAATCCTAATCTGTGTTCTCCTGTGAATTGAACCCTTCACCCTGAGGAAACAAACCATCATAACACCTGAGAATTTCAGTTAGAACATCTCACACTTGCCTCTATTTCCTGGACCCATATCCCTGACCTTTTTCTACATTTCTTCACGGGATGTGCGCATCTCTAGCGAAGCGAGCATTTGATGTCCACCCCTAATTGCCCTTGAGAAGGTGGTGGTGAGCTGTCTTCTTGAAACGCTGCTGTCCACGTGGTGTAGGAAGTGCTGTTAGGAAGGGTGTTCATTACCACAGAACTGCTGATGACAGAATCCTTCTTGTTCTCTCTCTTCCCCCCCCCCCCCCCCCCCCCCCCCACCACCCCCGCACCTGCATCCCCAACTCCCACCTGCCCTGGGCTGTTTAACCTTCTGGGAATTGTACAGAGCAATTTGACCCATGCCTTAAGCTGTCAATCAGCCACTGCCATCCCATGAAGTCTTTGATTAGAGAGAGAGGGAAAATCAGCCAGGGCTCCTGCTCCTGATCACTGTCCTGTGACCCCTGGGTTAGAGAGACAGGAAGTCAGCCAGGGCTCCTACTCATGATCAGTCCAGTGACCCCCCGGGTTAGAGAGAGAGGGAAAATCAGCCAGGGCTCCTGCTCCTGATCACTGTCCTGTGACCCCTGGGTTAGAGAGACAGGAAGTCAGCCAGGGCTCCTACTCATGATCACTGTCCAGTGACCCCCCGGGTTAGAGAGGGAAAATCAGCCAGGGCTCCTGCTCCTGATCACTGTCCAGTGACCCCCGGGTTAGAGAGAGGGGGGAAATCAGCCAGGGTTCCTGCTCCTGATCACTGTCCAGTGACCCCTGGGTTAGAGAGAGGGGGGAAATCAGCCAGGGCTCCTACTCCTGATCACCGTCCAGTGATCCCTGGGTTAGAGAGAGGGGGGGAATCAGCCAGGGTTCCTGCTCCTGATCACTGTCCAGTGACCCCTGGGTTAGAGAGAGAGGGAAATCAGCCAGGGCTCCTGCTCCTGATCACTGTCCAGTGACCCCTGGGTTAGAGAGAGGGGGGAAATCAGCCAGGGTTCCTGCTCCTGATCACTGACCAGTGATCCTTGGGTTAGAGAGAGGGGGGGAATCAGACAGGGCTCCTGCTCCTGATCACTGTCCTGTGACCCCTGGGTTAGAGAGAGGGGAGAAATCAGCCGGGGTTCCTGCTCCTGATCACTGACCAGTGATCCTTGGGTTAGAGAGAGGGGGGGAATCAGCCAGGGTTCCTGCTCCTGATCACTGTCCTGTGACCCCTGGGTTAGAGAGAGCGAGGGCAGGGGAGGGGAGGGAGGGGGGGGGGGGGGGGGGGTGTCAGCCAGGGTTCCTGCTCCTGATCACTGTCCTGTGACCCCTGGGTTAGAGAGAGGAAATCAGCCAGGGCTCCTGCTCCTGATCACTGTCCTGTGACCCCTGGGTTAGAGAGAGCGAGGGCAGGGGAGGGGGGGGGGGGGGGGGGGGTGGGGGGGGGGGTCAGCCAGGGTTCATGCTCCTGATCACTGTCCTGTGACCCCTGGGTTAGAGAGAGGAAATCAGCCAGGGTTCCTGCTCCTGATCACTGTCCTGTCATCTCTGGGATAGAGAGAGAGAGGGTAGAGGAGGGAAATCAGCCGGGCTCCTGATCACCCTCCTGAAACAACATGTATGCAGGTACCTGTAATAACTTTGCCAGGGCCAGCCTTCCAGCACCACTGTATTTTATTAAAGTAACAAGAAAGGCCGCTGCACCACTTACAACACTCTGGCCCAAGCCCGAGGACCCATAGGATACCAGCTCAGGTTGGAGCAGTGGGTTTAAGCTCCCGCTGTACATTCCCTATTTGGCAAGCTACTGACTGCATAATAGGGGAATTCATGTTCTATTGACGATCCCTCTTGGGTCCTTCGTGGCCACCATAACATTATCTGAATCCTTTCCTCTACCAAGCTGTGCCTGAATTTCTGGGTTTAGGAATGTGGTGAGATATTAGCTTTGTAATCTGAGTTTTGATTTAAAAAATAATCACTTATTACAATCTCAGTGTATCTCAGACTGCCCTCAGACACACAAATTCCCCTGGGGTGGGTTTTGCAACCCCCAGGATGTCCATTCTGTTCTTTGTGTGTCAGATACTCTCCTGACCTGGGCCTTCTCCCCAGTGGCACCACCCAATTGACAACAGGAGATTGGCAAACCAGCCCACCTATCCAGCAGGGCAGTGTATGGACAAGTGACAGAGAGAACATTTTAAACACCTTTCCTTCTTTTGGATAAGGTTTGACTAGAACACCATCAGAGGGGCTGTGGAAAAACTGTTTTAATCAGTGAGTTGTCGCAGGAGAGTTCAGTGGTTTTGTGTTTGATTATATGAGTCTGGTAACTAATCTATGCTCACTGTGCTTTATTGGTTAAGTCTGGGTGTGGAGTCAGAGCAAAGTAAACAGAGGTTTCTAGAACAGTGGTGGGCAACCTGCGACCTGGGGCCCACATGGGGGCCATCTGGATTCTGAGTCCGGCCCAAAAGACATTTTGTTGACCGTTGTCCATGCACAGGGTCACCACATTCCGTTGATTTCCATCCGGGCTGTTTTTATCTCCTACCAGTGTGACTGAAGCAATTCACACGTTAAGCCAGAGCAAGTGAAGTGAGTTGTGTGCTGATTGCTCACAGCATTGACTGTGAGAGCCGTGCACTCCCTCTTTGTCCAAAGTTTAAATATTGCTTTGGTTTATCCCATTTGAAGTTGATGATTGCTCCATTAATGAACAAATGATTCAGCATTTTCTGTAACGTATGAAATACTCGGTGTGTATTAAACGTATTCAATCCTATGCATGGGGTCATGGTTAGTGAACAAGCCTGATTTCCAGTTAGCTGAGGTAAAGGAGGGCTACCCACTGGCCGAGGTTGCTCTTCACTGACCTAGAAGTTGAGCTGCCAGTGTGAGCAGATGCAGTTATTTTGCGATTACAGAGATATTTTAAAACTCTTGCAGATAAATCAATTGCTCGCTTAGAAACTGGTGTCATCACTGTAGTGCTGAGATATATAAAATATCCAACAGTGCTGATGTGGAAAGCACTGCCTAAAGGAGCAGTTGAGTGTGGATTCAACAGGAACTTCGAAAAGAGAATTGGATAAATATTTCCAAAGAAATATTTGAAGGATTTGGACAGCACGGTAGCATTGTGGTTAGCAGAAATGCTTCACAGCTCCAGGGTCCCAGGTTCGATTCCCGGCTTGGGTCACTGTCTGTGCGGAGTCTACACGTTCTCCCCGTGTGTGCATGGGTTTCCTCCGGGTGCTCCAGTTTCCTCCCACAGTCCAAAGGTGTGCAGGTTAGGTGGATTGGCCATGCTAAATTGCCCTTAGTGTCCAAAATTGCCCTTGGTGTTGGGTGGGGTTGCTGGGTTGTGGGGATAGGGTTGGAGGTGTTGACCTTGGGTCGGGTGCTCTTTCCGGGAGCCGGTGCAGACTCGGTGGGCCAAGTGGCTTCCTTCTGCACTGTAAATTCTATGACTATGACAGTAAGGGAAGAGGTGAGAGGGAGAGATAGACCGGGAGAAGGGGCGGGGGAACAGCTAAATCTAAGAGGAAGGAAAGGTGAACCACAGTGTGGAGGTTGGGGGGGGAGAAGAGGGAAGAGACAGAGAACAATAGAGGAGAGCCAGGGAGGTAGGTGGGCGGGGGTGGGGAGGCAGGGAAACGTTAACAAACTTGGCTTCCACAGGTACAGAGAAAAAGGAGAATGCAGGCGGAAGACAGGAGGGCTGACTGAAGCAGCAGTGAGCACGAGATGACAACGGCAGCAAAAGCCGTCCGGGAGAAGCAAGGGACACCAGCACCAGACCCATTCGAGGATTGCCCTCTGGAATTGTCTCTCCGGCACCCAACTGTATAACTACCCCCTTCCCTTGATGCACTATCAATTACGCGAGGCGAGTGTAAAGAGTAATCAAGGCTTTATTAAGCAGAGATGAGTGGCCTCCTGCAGCTGCTACCAAAATGGGAGCAGCTCGGTGAGCACACACATTTATACTCCGCCTACTGGGCGGAGCCAGCAGGCAGGGATCTACCCCCATACCTGTAGTACAGGAGCCTTACCGTATTACCTCTATTATATATATAGGGCATATATAGGGCAGCACGGTAGCATTGTGCATAGCATAATTGCTTCACAGCTCCAGGGTCCCAGGTTCGATTCCCGGCTGGGTCACTGTCTGTGCGGAGTCTGCACATCCTCCCCGTGTGTGCGTGGGTTTCCTCCGGGTGCTCCGGTTTCCTCCCACAGTCCAAAGATGTGCAGGTTAGGTGGATTGGCCATGATAAATTGCCCTTAGTGTTGGGTTGGGTTACTGGGTCATGGGGATAGGGTGGAGGTGTTGACCTTGGGTAGGGTGCTCTTTCCAAGAGCCAGTGCAGACTCGATGGGCCGAATGGCCTCCTTCCGCACTGTAAATTCTATGAATTCTATATAATCAGTGGTGACTACCACATTCACCCCCTGTTAAAAAAGAGTCCAGCGGGGGTGGTGTAAAAAAAATTACAGGTTTGTGAAAATTTAAAGTTCACAGTCTGGTGAAAATTTACAAATTCAGCCGGTCGGGTGCCTTGATCTTCCGCTGTGAGCGCCTCAGTCCCGGTGGTGATGCAGGTGCCGACTTGGTCGCCAGTGGCTCCGGGAGCGTGTTGTTCTCATCTTCATACCCAGGTGGAGCCAGTGGGAGAACGGATCGTCCTGGGGCGGGGGCTGTAGTGAGGTGCGCTTGGGGGAGGGTGGGTGGCGCCGGGGCAATCGGAGGGGAGGGTGCCCGGTGTTGAGCCGTGGGTGGGGATCCAGCTGGTGCCAGGTCCCTGAGTGAGACTGTGCCCTGGCGCCCGTCGGGGTACGCCACGTAGGCGTACTGTGGGTTTGCGTGCAGTAGTTGTACCCTTTCGACCAACAGGTCCGTCTTGTGGAGCTGCACGTGTTTGCAGAGGACAGGTCCAGCAGCTGCCAGCCACCTTGGGTGCGAAACCCCAGAGGTGGACTTCCTGGGGAAGGCAAGGAGACGCTCATGGGGGGGTTTCATTAGTCGCAGTGCAGAGTAGCGATCGAATGGAGTGAAGGATGTCGGGGAGGACCTCCTGCCAGCGGGAGACCGGGAGATTTCTGGACCGCAGGTCCAGCAGGACGGCCTTCCAGACCATCCCATTCTCCCTCTCCACCTGCCCGTTTACCCGGGGGTTGTAGCTGGTCGTCCTGCTCGAGGCAATGCCTCTGTTGAGCAGGAACTGACGCAGCTCATCGCTCATAAAGGAGGATCCCCGGTCGATGTGGACGTAAGCGGGGAAACCGAACAGGGCGAAGATGCTGTTGAGGGCTTTAATGGCCGTGGCAGACGTCATATCAGGGCATGGGATGGCAAAGGGAAATCGGGAGTATTCGTTGACCACGTTCAGGAAATACGTGTTGTGGTCGGTGGAGGGGAGGGGCCCTTTGAAGTCCATGCTGAGGCGTTCAAAGGGGCGGGAGGCCTTCACCAGGTGCGCTCGGTCCGCACGGTAGAAGTGCGGCTTGCACTCTGCGCAGACTTGGCAGTCTCTGGTGACGGTCCTGACCTCCTCAATGGAGTAGGGCAGGTTGCGGGCCTTTATGAATTGAAAGAACTGGGTGACCCCTGGGTGACAGAGACCATCGTGTGGGGCCCGGAGTCAGTCCATTTGTGCGCCGGCACATGTGCCTCGGGATAGGGCATTGTGGGGGGGGTCGTTGAGCTTACCGGGGCGATACAAAATCTCGTAATTGTAGGTGGAGAGCTCGATCCTCCACACCTTAAGATTTTATCATTTTTGATCTTGCCCCGCTGTGTGTGATTAAACATGAAGGCAACCGACCGTCGGTCAGTGAGGAGAATGAATCTCCTGCCAGCCAGGTAATGCCTCCAATGCCACACAGCTTCAACGATGGCTTGGGCCTCCTTTTCGACAGAGGAGTGCCGAAGTTCGGAGGCATGGAGGGTGCGGGAAAAGAATGCCACGGGTCTGCTTGCCTGGTTGAAGGTGGCGGCCAGAGCTACGTCCGATGCATCGATGTCGGCCTTGATATGATTGAAGGCCTGGCAGGCCTCAGCTGTCAGGGGGAAAATTGTGGAGTGGATGAGGGGGCGGGCCTTGTCCACATAGTTAGGGACCCACTGGGCATAATAGGAAAAAAACCCCAGGCATCGCTTCAGGGCCTTGGGGCAGTGGGGGAGGGGGAGTTCCATGAGAGGGCGCATGCGGTCGGGGTCGAGCCCTAGAACTCCATTTTCCACAACATAGCCAAGGATAGCTAAGCGGTTGGTGCGGAACACGCAATTCTCCTTATTGTACGTGAGGTTAAGGAGTTTGGCGGTATGGAGAAATTTGAGAAGGTTAGCGTCGTGGTCCTGCTGGTCGTGGCCGCAGGTGGTGATGTTATCCAGGTACGAGAAGGTGGCCCATCTCTCGTTGGAAGACCGAGATCCCGTTAGTGATACCGAAGGGAACCCTAAGGAAATGATGGAGGAGGTCATCTGCTTCGAACGCAGTGTACTTGCGGTTCGCCTTACGGATGGGGAGCTGATGGTAGGCAGATTTCAGGTCCACTGTAGAGAAGACCCAGTACTGTGTGATCTGATTGACCATATCAGATATGAGTGGGAGGGGGTACGCGTCGACCTGTGTGTACCGATTGATGGTCTGACTGTAGTCAATGACCATCCTCTGTTTCTCCCCAGTCTTTACCACTACCACTTGGGCTCTTCAGGGGCTGTTGCTGGCCTCAATAATACCTTCCCGCAGCAGCCGCTGGACCTCTGACCTGATGAAGGTCCTGTCCTCAGCGCTGTACCGTCTGCTCCTGATGGCAATGGGTTTGCAATCCGGGGTGAGGTTTGCAAACAGGGAAGGTGGGTCAACATGAAGGGTCGTGAGGCCGCATACGGTGAGGGATGGTAGGGGTCCGCCGAATTTTAGAGTTAGACTTTGGAGGTTGCACTGGAAGTCCAGGGTGAGTAACAGGGCAGCGCAGAGGTTGTGGAGGACATAGAGCCGGAGGTTTCTGAACTCTATGCCCTGGACAGTGAGCGTGACGATGTAGTATCCCTGGATTTCCACAGAATAGGATCCGGAGGCCAGGGAGATTCTCTGGATAACAGGGTGTACCGCTTGGGGTTGGCTGGGGGTGGCCGCTGGTGGGACCTATGATTGTCATGCGGTCGGGGGCGTATACCATGCGGTCGGGGGCATCAGACTGTACGTTACGGGAGGCTACTGTTAGCGAGTTCGCGAGTTGCCTGATCGCCGCAAGGTCGAGGGTAACCCCTTCTAATAGGCGCTGGCGGATGTACGCCGACTCCATGCCGGTAACAAAAGCGTTCCTGATTAAGAATTCTGTATGTTCCATGGCCGAAACTGCCTGGCAATCGCAGTTCCTCACCAGGATGTGCAGGGCACGCCATAAATCGTCTAATGACTCACTGGGCAGTTGCTGCCTCGTGGATAGGAGGTGCCTGGCATAGAGGTTGTTGATCGGCCGGATACAGTGTCCTTTCAGAAGCTCCATAGTTTCAGGGTAAGTGGGCGCATTCCGAATAAGGGGAAAAATCTCGGAGCTCACCCGCGAGTACAGAATCTGAAGCTTCTGTGCGTCCGAGGGCTGTTCAGTCGCTGATCCAAGGTAGCTTTCGAAGCAAGCTAGCCAGTGGTCGAAGGCCGACGTGGCGTTGTCTGCTTGAGGGTGCAGCTGCAGGCGATCTGGCTTGATGCGTAGTTCCATCGCTGTAATATCTCTGCTTAACAAATTGATATACTATCAATTACGACGAGAGGAGAGTAGAGAGTAATCGAGGCTTTATTAAGCAGAGATGTGTGGCCTCCTGCAGCTGCTACCAGAATGGGAGCAGCTCGGTGTGCACACACATTTATACTCCGCCCAGTAGGGATCTACCCCCGTACCTGTAGTACAGGAGCCGTACCATATTACCTCTATTATACAACCAGTGGTGACTACCACACCCCTCCCCCCCCCCCCCCACAAACAGATGCATACTTATGTGTGTAAATAATTTTGCCAAGTGTACAGAGTTGCTGCGGGTGCATTATACCCCAACAGTTATATTATTTGATTTTGTACTTTTGTTGTGTTGTTACTGGGTTTTTTTTCTTTTCACCTCTCCCTCCGTGATTTGTGTGTGTGTGTGCCCTTCTCTTCTATATGTACATATATCCTGTGTACATTAACGGCAAATATACTTTGTTCAAAAATCCAATGAAAAACATTTCTATAGAAAGGAAAGAGAAGGGGAGTGCACCTCATTGGAATACTCCTTCCAAAAGATAGCACAGAAAAGATGGTGGACTGAATGGCCCCCTTTTCTGATGTACGATTCTTTGGTCTATTTTGATTCTGCATCCGGTGACAATCGTTCCGCTTGATCCTCCCTGATATAGATGCTGACATTGTTTCCGGGAGCGAAGAAGAGTCTGGTCAGTTCGCAGAGTCACCGCACAGGAGCTCGAGGCGAAGGCTTAAGAGGAAGGTCAGTGTCAATTCAGCTTCTCTGAGAACCAGCACACAATTCTACATCACTGGATCCACTAAGCAGAGCTGAGGAAGAAAGAGAGGCCCCGAATCAGCCTGTGTCCCATCACTGTCAAAATACAACACTGCAGATACTCTGCTGTGGGTGTGAATGGCCCCCATTCCCAGTGGGGTCTGATTCCAAACATACTTCAATTACCATACAGGATGTTACAGGGTAGGCAGTCACCAGGTAAACATGTTAACTTGACATAACTGAGACTCACTGTAGAAGGAGCTTTACTCTGTATCTAACCCCGTGCTGTAACTGTTCTGGGAGTGTTTGATGGGGACAGTGTAGAGGGAGCTTTACTCTGTATCTAACCCCGGGCTGCACCTGGAGAATTTTTGATTAATATAAATTTAGAGTACGCAATTATTATTTTTTTTCCAATTAAGGGGCAATTTAGCGTGGCCAATCCACCTGACCTGCACATCTTTTGGATTGTGGGGGTGAAACCCACGCAGACATGGGGAGAACGTGCAAACTCCACACGGACAGTGACCCAGGGCTGGGATTTGAACCTGGAAAATCAGCGCCGTAGTCCCAATGCTAACCACTGCGCCACAGTGACGGAAAGGCACTCATGGGGGTCTCCCAGTGGTTCAGAGGCCCCCTGCAGCATGCCCTTTGGCCAGGCTGGTGCCCACCTGGGTGTCAGCCTGGCACTGCCCAGGTGGCATTTCCAGCTGCCATGGTTGATGTTGGCACTGCCAAGGTGCCAAACTGGCATTTGTTCTTCGCCTGCAATCAGGCTGTGGTGACTTGAGTGGGTGCTTGGGGGGGATCCTCCCATAGTGTGTTCAGGCTGGTGGGGCAAGTCGGGATGGCTTGGGGGGGGGGGCCTCTCGCTACATTTGGAAGCTCCAGTGTACAAAACGGGGCAATGCGCAGCCACAGCCGCTTGTTCCCTGCTGAGGCACCGTATGCAACACGCATTGCATTGAATAGCCTTGTGTTTCATGACACTGCAAGTGCCGGGATACGCATGGCTAAACACGCTCGCTGTGGGACTTTGTTCCCATTTGGTTGAATCGAGCCCAAGATTTGTTCTTAGACCGTGGGCCAACACTGCAAGAGGCCATTTACTTCCCATGCCTATTGTTAGACGGTATGAAGAGTGAACCATGTAGAACATTAGAGCTAGGAGCAGGCGTCAGCAATTCAGCCCCTCGAGCCCACTCCGCCAGTCAATATGTTCATGGCTGATCTCCTCTTGGCCTCAACTCTACTTTCCTGCCAGACCATTGCTTCAACTCATTACTAATTAAAAGTCTGTCTACCTCCTCCTGAAATTTACTCTCCACCGCACTCTGGGTAGCACAGATTCACGACCCTTTTAGAGAAGTAATTTCCCCTCATCAGTATTTTAAATCTGCTACCCCTTATCCTAAAATAATGACCTTTCGTTCAAAACCTTTCGCTCCACAAGAGGAAGCAACTGCTCAGCATCTACTTTGTCAAGATGTTTTATCATCATTAGATCTCCTCTCATTCTTCTAAACTTGAGAGATTATAAGCCTAAATTGCTCAATCTCTCTTCATAAGATAAACCCCTCATCTCTGAAATCAATCTAGTCACCCTCCTCTGAACTGCCACTAATGCAACTACATCCCTCCTCATTTAAGGAGACCAAACTGTGCACAATACTGCTGCGGTCTCACCAATGCCTAACAGCAACACCTCCCTACTGTTTCTTTCCATTCAGATAAGTGGGGCGTGACTCTCCGCTCCCCATGCCGGGTGGGAGAATCACGGGAGGGCCGGGCGAATCACGACACACCGCCCTGGCACCCCCCGCGATTCTCCCACCTCCCCAAAATGGCGTGTCGCGTTTTGCGTGACGCCGCTCGGAGAATCGCCGCTCACCGTTTTTCATGGCGACTGCCGATTCTCCGGCCCGGATGGGCTGAGCGGCCTGACGAATCCGACCGGTTCAGGCCGGCGCCAACCACACCAGGTCGCTGCTGGCGTGAACAGCGCGCGACAGGTAAGTGGGGCCTGTGGGGGGCGGAGGGAGGATCGAGCACCACGGGCGTGCTCAGCAGATGTCTGGCCCGCGATCGGTGCCCACCGATCGTCGGGCCGGCGTCTGTAAAGGACGCACTCTTTTCCCTCCGCCGCCCCGCAAGATCAAGCCGCCATGTCTTGCGGGGCAGCGGAGGGGAAGACGGCAACCGCGCATGCGTGGGTTGGAGCCGGCCAACCTGCTTATGCGCGGCTGACGTCACTTAGGCGCCGCCGGCCACGTCATTCTCGGCGCACCGCTTTGACGCAAGCGTCAAGGCCCGGCGCCTGAGATTCGCGCACCGCAGCTCCTAGCCCCCGGGGGGGGGGGGGGGGGGGGGGAATAGGGGGTGAGGAGCGGCCTCCGACGCTGGAGTGAAACACTCCGGGTTTCACTCCAGCGTCGGCTGTTTCCCTCCCTTTCGGAGAATCGTGCCCGTTGCCGTTCCATTTTTCCAACCAAAATGGATAATCTCACACTTACCCACATCAAACTCCATCTATCAAATTTAGCCCATTCACCTAGTCTATCTATATCTATTTGTAAATTCCTTAGTATTTCTGTGTTCCCCACGATTAACTCCCCGATCTGATGCTTCAGGAGGCCAGCATTCACTTTAGCTACTCTCTTCCTTTATATTCATAGAAGCTTTTGCTAGCCTTTTCTATGGGGGGATGGGACTGGAGTCACATGTAGGTCAGGCTTGGTTGAGGGATGGGTCGGTACAGGCTCCTCATTCTGAATGACACTCGTGAACCATTTGAGCTTTTCCAACAAACTGGCCAATTGTTTCAATGCTGCCCGATATATTGATTTTAGTTTCATGGTTTCGACTGGTAGGTTTGGAGTTCAGTTTGTGCCCAGAATAACTCTGGCTGACTCATTGAAGTGAGCCAAAAGCTCTCCAGGAGGCTTGTGTCATTTCACTCTGTGCTGGGCCTAAATCTGGAGGCCTTGCTGCAAGAGACTTTAGTTAGGCCGAGGCAGTCTGTGATTTTTGTATTCATGGTAATCACTGTTACAAAGCTCTGCTCTGAATATTCTCATCTCCAGTGTGAGAAACCCTTGTGCATCATTCAATTTCTGTTCAATTCTCTTTAGGCTTTCAGACGAGGGGGCCGGAGACAGACTGACCCTGATGGGGATACCTTAGGTAAGGAACAGGCTGACAGGGCGATAGTGGGCTCTGTTGTGTTCTATGTTGTAACTGTTGTAATGATGTAAACCAAACATGTAGTTGTTTAACTATAAAAATGATTTTTTTTTTCTTTTTTTTTCTTTTATAAATTTGGATTACCCAATTATTTTTTCCAATTAAGGGGCAATTTAGCGTGGCCAATCCACCTACTCTGCACATCTTTGGGTTGTGGGGGCAAAACCCACGCAGACACGGGGAGAATGTGCAAACTCCACACGGACAGTGACCCAGAGCCGGGATCGAACCTGGGACCTCGGCACCGTGAGGCCGCTGTGCTAACCACTAGGCCACCGTGCTGCCCCTAAAGATGATTTATTAACAAGCACTTGAAAAAGATAACTGATGAACTATAATACAGACGATAATTACTAAATGAATTCAGTGAATTCTCCTGGAGCTACTCCAAGTGCGACGATATACTTATACGGCTTACTGTCAGCTGCCTGGGTGTCCCGAGTCACGTAATGGATCTCTGGCACCATCTACTGGCCAGAGGTTGAACCAATAACTATGTGCACTGTCAGACAACTATATACATTAATGTGTACATACATATCACCACAGTCTCCATTCCAGGCAACCATTCAAACTCTAGCAACAGGCACTCAGAATGTGTTAGACTGCAAATCATAGGTGACCGTTTCCTAGGATTGCTATACTCACGATGAGTGACATCAAGATACATCCAGTCCAGCCAGCAGTAGCTGAGGGAAGTGAAGTGTTTGGGAGTCTAAAGAGATGGAGACTTTCATACACTGATATCTGCAGCTTGCAACACTCCCTGGCCCCATTTCCATTTGGACATTTCTCTATAAAATCTGCGATCTGTACTTGTTTCAGACTGTGCCTCACAGGCTCCCGTCACGAGTCACCTAGGCACCTTGAGAGCCTGTGCGATATTTCCTGTACCATGCAGACAACAGTGGCTCGAGCCCCATCGGCTATTTGGTTATGGCTTTAACAGGTGTCAGCCCATTAGGCCATAAGACATAGGGGTAGAAGCAGGCCATTCGGCCCATTGAGTCTGCTCCGCCATTGAACGAGATGATGGCTGGGAAGGCATTGTGCTGGATCCTCCAGACCTCTGACCGCGTGTTTCTCAGCAACACGCCGTTTACTGGTGGCGGAATTCTCTGCTCCCGCCACTTGTCAATGGGATTCTGCATTGAAGCCACCCACACTGCCGGGAATCCCACGGGTAGGGGTGCGCTGCCTGCGGGAAGAGGGAATCCCAACGGCTGAAGAATTGCAGCCAATGCCCCGGAGGTAACTTTTCTTTAGTGTGCATTGAAAAACCCATGCCGATCAGAACTAAAACCAACTAGGGTAAAGTGGGTGAAGATGTGATTGTGCCCAGGGGTTTGGGAGAGCTGAAGTCACAGATGTGGGGGGAGAAGGGAGAGCATTAAAAGTGAAGGAAGAGATTCTTGGACAGGTGCTCCAGTTCTTGGTGTTGGAGAACTGTGTGGCCAGACGACATGAGAGTTAGAATCTTCCGTAAGTAGAAATGCAAGGATGGAAGGGCTAATGACTGAAGAGTTGCTTTGGAGATTGAAGGGTTTGCTGGTGCCCAGACCAGGCCAGGTAGTACAAGGCAGAGTGCCACATTTGTTACCTTCTCAGTCCTGGCCAGTATGTTGAACTTTTTTTTTTCCGCTGCTCTGGTTTGGATTCCTAATTGTTTGGGATTTGGCCTCAGCCCAGCCTGGGGCTGAGAATGTGTGAGTCAGTGTCTATGTCACCTCCTTCCAGGGGGCCTCAGTCACATTCCCAGCTCGACTGGTGGTGACTACAGCCAAGGATCTTGTTCCACTTGCTTTGAAGCTACTCCACAATGGGTAGGAGGTCCCCATTGGTAAAGTTATGTGCCCTTCTGCTGGTGGGGGAGGGGGCCTGCCCTCCACCCCTCAAGGTCCAGATGGTGCTCAAGTTGTCCTAACTCTATGGTAGCACAGTGGTTAGCACTGTTGCTTCACAGCTCCAGGGTGCCAGGTTCGATTCCCGGCTGGGGTGACTGTCTGTGTGGAGTCTGCATGTTCTCCCCGTGTCTGCGTGGGTTTCCTCCGGGTGCTCCAGTTTCCTCCCACAAGCCAAAGATGTGCTGGTTAGGTGGATTGGTTTATTCTAAATTGTCCTTAGTATCCAAAAAGGTTAGGTGGGGTTACTGCATTACAGGTGGAGGTGTGGGCGTAAATGGGGTACTCTTTCCAGGGGCCGGTGCAGACTTGATGGGCCGAATGGCCCCCTTCTGCACTGTAAATTCTATGATTCTGTACATCTCATGAAGTACTACCATGGCTACTAGGTGAAGTGAGAGAGCCAGCGCTTGTCCCTCTCTTTACCTGACTGGCTCCAGTCTTCATGGTACAGCCTGAACTGGCTTTTTAAAAAATTCACAAGTGTGTCCAAATACCTCATGTTGCTTGCACCCTATTGTGCACTAATGGAATCAGAACTGAGCAGATCCAGGAAATCCACAGCGAACTAACTGTCTAAAGGGGTATTTAGGCCAGAGTTTAAACTGGTGACTCGTGTCTTTATTCCACTAAAATCAATTTGAATTGGTAGCAGAGCCAGAGAGCGGAACAGCCAGAGGTGCAAAGGTCAGCTCGAACAGAAGGGCAAACGTCAACGGCCGAGGTCGGGAAGATGTCAGTGATCCGGAGGAGATGGAGTTGGATGAAGATGGGAATCCATGTTATTATTCGCCCCAATCCTATCAAAACTCAGTCTACGATTCTGAACATGAGGGAGAAGCGGTGCAGGGAATGAAGCGTACCACACACGGTAAGCAGTGAATTGTAATCTAATCCTCAGAGTACCACTCTGTGGGTTGTCAGAGTTTCTTGTTCAACATGAGACACTTCTGACTCGCAAAATCTCTCAGTATAACACACAATTCGGCAAAGAAGAATGCCCAATCCCTGCTGTGAACATCCAGCTGTCCCCAGTCTGGGAGGTGACCCAAGTGAAAGTAGATTTTGCTTGGAGAAGGCTTCTGTCTTTAATTCCTGCTCTGATGACATCAGTTCAATTGTTTCCAATATCTCAAAAGACAGTGTTGGTCAAAAGTTTCAGAAACCTGATACCAATCCTCCGTCTTTCCCAGATTAATGAGGAATTCACTATCAATAGTTACTCTATTGGCTCTGAGGAGAACTAATCATTTCCATCAGTAGCGTGACCAACAATGGAGGAAACAAATAAGGGATATTTCACCATGGGAGGCAGGGAGTAAGGATTACTGACAAGCATCCATCCTGCACTCCGATACCTCCCTCCCCCTCCACACCTCTGTTCCGAGTTAGGTTTGGGACTGTCCCACTGGCTTGGACCCCTGATGCGACCATCAATTCACTCGGAGACTCGTGTCGAAGTAAACAGTGGTTTTAATCAGCTTACAACTTTGCCTGCCTGCGACCGGTACATTACTGAAGGCGGTACCGCAGGTCAGCTGCTCTTATACTTCCTATAAGGGGCGGAGCAATGGGCAGAGCCCATGTACATGCTCCACATTTCCCCCTGTGGGTGAAGCTACACAGTGGCCCATAGATGGGAGTCCACAAGGTGAATAGTATGGTATAATGCAACACAGTATACTGGTGAATTATAGTATTTATACATTCACCACAACCCCGCTCCGTGGAAAACAACTAGATAGCTGCCAACCCCACCTGCCAAAGCCTCGCAGGGGAGCGGCACGGGCACAGATACAGGAGGGACAGCTGGGAAGGCCAACACCAGCACATGGGACAGAAAGCCAAATCCAATGACAGTCCCAAACTCGACTGAAAGACAACACTTTAATACCAGTCATGGTGAGAGCACTGTCATAACTGATGGAAGAAAAGAGAGATTTACTCTGTAACTGTCCTGTGCTGTACCTGCCCTGGGAGGGTTTGATGGGGACAGTGTAGGGGGAGCTTTACTGTGTATCTAACCCTGTGCTGTACCTGTCCTGGGAGTATTTGATGGGGACAGTGTCGAGGGTGCTTTACTCTGTAACTAACCCCGTGCTGAAAATCATTTATTGTCACAAGTAGGCTTCAAACAAAGTTACGTGAAAAGCCCCTAGTCGCCACATTCCGGCGCCTGTTTGGGGAGGCTGGTACGGGGTGAGCTTTACTCTGTATCTAACCCGTGCTGTACCTGTCCTGGGAGTGTTTAATGGGGACAATGTAGAGGGAGCTTTACTCTGTATCTAACTCCGTGCTGTACCTGCCCTGGGAGTGTTTGATGGGGACAGTGTAGAGGGAGCTTTACTCTGTGTCAAACTCTGTGCTGTACCTGTCCTAGGAGTGTTTGATGGGGACAGTGTAGTGGGAGCTTTACTCTGTATCTAACCCTGTGCTGTACCTGTCCTGGGAGTGTTTGATGGGGACAGTGTAGGGGGAGCTTCACTCTGTATCTAACCCAGTGCTGTACCTGTCCTGGGAGTGTTTGATGGGGACAGTGTAGGGGGAGCTTCACTCTGTATCTAACCCTGTGCTGTACCTGCCCTGGGAGTATTTGATGGGGACAGTGTAGAGGGAGCTTTACTCTGTACCTAACCCCGTGCTGTACCTCTCCTGGGATTGTTTGATGGGGACAGGGTAGAGGGAGCTTTACTCTGTATCTAACCCTGTGCTGTACCTGTCCTGGGAGTGTTTGATGGGGACAGTGTAGCGGGAGCTTTACTCTGTATCTAACCCCGTGCTGTACCTCTCCTGGGATTGTTTGATGGGGACAGTGTAGAGGGAGCTTTACTCTGTATCTAACCCTGTGCTGTACCTGTCCTGGGAGTGTTTGATGGGGACAGTGTAGAGGGAGCTTTACTCTGTATCTAACCCCGTGCTGTACCTCTCCTGGGATTGTTTGATGGGGACAGTGTAGAGGGAGCTTTACTCTGTACCTACCCCTGTGCTGTACCTGCCCTGGGATTGTTTGATGGGGACAGGGTAGAAGGAGCTTTTCTCTGTACCTACAAAAGTTCCTTTCGCACTGACTCTGTTATTCTCTACACCCAGGTTCCACTTATAGAAAATCAACAAAAATCTCCTCCCTGTCTGGCTGGTCGCAGGCACAACCCAGCAGCCTATCAGCAACTGAGGATATGGGGGAGTTTTGTGGTCTTCATGCAGCGTGAGTGTGATTGGATTAGTGTCAGGAAAGCAGTTCGGGAAGAACAGTTGACACTGGCAGGCGGGTCGATAACCAGATGCTACAGGTTGAAGTTAAAAGAACTGAGACGGGATGATAAAATTTGTTTTATGCAGCGAGTTTTATGATCTCTGATGCTCTGTCTAAAAGGGAGATGGAAGCAGTTTCAATGGTGCTGGATATCTCCTTGATGGGAATTATTTTCAGGGCTGTGGGAAAGAATAAGGTGTCTATTGGATAGCTCTTCCAAAGAGCTGGCACAGACAAGATGGGCTGAATGGCCTCTCTCTGTGCTAACCATCGAGAGAGTGCAGGTTTCCCCACATTTTCTCACTTTACATTATGGGGCAGTGCGTGCAGGGAGGCAGATCACAACTGAGGGATTGCCAGTGGCGCAATGGTTAGCACTGCTGCCTCACGCACTGAGGACCCGGGTTCAATCCCGGCCATGGGCCACTGTCCGTCTAGATTTTGCACATTCGTCCCATGTCTGCGGGGGTCTCACCCCCACTACCCAAAGATGTGCAGGGTCGATGGATTTGGCCACACTAAATTACCCCTTAATTGGAAAAAAAATGAATTCGTATTCTAAATTTATATTTAACAAAAAAACTGAGGGATTACCTCCACCAAACAGCCTCTGCTTTGGAGAAATAGTTCATTGCCATCTGCATACTCTGTCCGTACTCTTCCCCCGCTCCCCCAACCCACTGCCGCCATCTGGAGGCTGGGGTCAGTACAGCAGACTGCAATCCCCCAGACATTTCCCTTCAGTATCCCTCCTGGTGTCTAATTCTGGGCCATGCTCTGTTCTGTACAGCGTCGGAGGGGACCCCTCCAATCCCAGGAGGAGGAAGAGGGGGCATCTTCGAAAGGATGGCCACGTGGTTGCAATGGATTCTGGGTCAGATGCTGAAGACCAGGAGGCCGAACTGTGGAACGAAGTCGACGAGGGAAGCGCTGGAATCAAAACTGTGAGTTCGCCAGAGCAGAAAACCTCTCGATGTAGGCCGAAAGGGTTAGCTGTCCTGAAGCCTGAATGGCTGTCTGCAAGAGCCTGGGATAGATTGGTCTATCCAGCCTGGGGCCTGGGAATAGGTTTATCTCATCCAGCTTAGAGCCTGGGAATTGGTTTATCTTCCCTGACCTAAGCCTTTTGAGTAGGTTTATCTGCCCCAACTGGGGGCCTGGGGCTGGGAATAGATTTACCTGCCCCAAAGTGGGGCTTGTGAGTAGGCTTGTCTGCCCCCAACCTGGAGCCTGGGCTGGGAGTAGGTTTCTGTGCCCCAGCATGAAACCTGGGAGTAGGGTTATCTGCAACAGCCAGGGGACTCCTGGGATGTGGGATGAGGTCTGGGATTGGGAGTATAGACTGCGATATGGCCTGGGATTGGGAGTGAAGACTGGGATGTGGCCTGGGATTGGGAGTGAAGACTGGGATGTGGCCTGGGATTGGGAGTGTTGACTGGGATGAGGCCTGAGATAATAGAATTTACAGTGTAGAAGGAGGCCATTCGGCCCATCGAGTCTGCACCGGCTCTTGGAAAGAGCACCGTACCCAAGGTCAACACCTCCACCCTATCCCCATAACCCAGTAACCCCACCCAACGCTCAGGGCAATTTTGGACACTAAGGGCAATTTATCATGGCCAATCCACCTAACCTGCGCATCTTTGGACTGCGGGAGGAAACCGGAGCATCCGGAGGAAACCCATGCACACACGGGGAGAACGTGCAGACTCCACACAGACAGTGACCCAAGCCGGAATCGAACCTGGGACCCTGGAGCTGTGAAGCAATTGTGCTATCCACAATGCTATCGTGCTGCCCCCCACAACTCACATCTTGCCCCCAGGGAAGATGGGGAATGTAGACTGGGATGTGGCCTGTAATTTGCAGTGTTAACTGGGATGAGGCCTGGGATTGGGAGTGTTGACTGGGATGTGGCCTGGGATTGGGAGTGTTGACTGAGATTGGGAGTGTTGACTGGGATGTGGCCTGGGAGTGGGAGTGTTGACTGGGATGTGGCCTGGGATTGGGAGTGTTGACTGAGATTGGGAGTGTTGACTGGGATGTGGCCTGGGATTGGGAGTGTTGACTGGGATGTGGCCTGGGATTGGGAGTGTTGACTGAGATTGGGAGTGTTGACTGGGATGTGGCCTGGGATTGGGAGTGTTGACTGGGATGTGGCCTGTAATTGGCAGTGTTAACTGGGATGTGGCCTGTAATTGGCAGTGTTAACTGGGATGTGGCCTGTAATTGGCAGTGTTAACTGGGATGAGGCCTGTAATTGGCAGTGTTAACTGGGATGAGGCCTGTAATTGGCAGTGTTAACTGGGATGTGGCCTGTAATTGGCAGAGTTAACTGGGATGTGGCCTGTAATTGGCAGTGTTAACTGGGATGTGGCCTGTAATTGGCAGTGTTAACTGGGATGAGGCCTGTAATTGGCAGTGTTAACTGGGATGTGGCCTGTAATTGGCAGTGTTAACTGGGATGTGGCCTGTAATTGGCAGTGTTAACTGGGATGTGGCCTGTAATTGGCAGTGTTAACTGGGATGTGGCCTGTAATTGGCAGTGTTAACTGGGATGTGGCCTGTAATTGGCAGTGTTAACTGGGATGTGGCCTGTAATTGGCAGTGTTAACTGGGATGAGGCCTGGGATTGGGAGTGTTGACTGGGATGTGGCCTGGGATTGGGAGTGTTGACTGGGATGTGGCCTGGGATTGGGAGTGTTGACTGGGATGTGGCCTGGGATTGGGAGTGTTGACTGGGATGAGGCCTGGGATTGGGAGTGTTGACTGGGATGAGGCCTGGGATTGGGAGTGTCGACTGGGATGTGGCCTGGGATTGGGAGTGTTGACTGGGATGTGGCCTGGGATTGGGCGTGTAGAAATCCAGCCTGAGGATAAAGTCAGAACAAACGCCTATATAATTGCTTCCTTTCCACAGAAAAAACAAACCGGCAAAAGAAAGAAAGGACAGAAAAATCTCAACCAGGATCCAAATGCTCAGGACAATAATTCTGAGTCCAGCAGCTCTGAAGAGGCGAGGGGCTCATTGAGGTCAAATCGTGCTACAGGCCTGAACAAACCATTAGGCCAGAGGAGTTCATTGAGGTCAAACCAGATGTCAGGACTGGACAAACCGTCAGAGTCAAGGAACTCTCTGAGGCAACTCCAGGAATCCGGGTTTAACAAGACCACGGGCTCGAGGGGTTCAATGAACAAAAAGCAGGCACCAGGACCAAATAATGAGAGAAACAAGAACAGTGGACGTGCTGAGTTTGTTGTTGGTGAGCAATTTTAGGAATAATGGTCTGAATCTTAGGCCTCTCCCCTGGGGGCAAGATGTGAGTTGTGGGGGGTGTGTGTAAAATTGCAGCGGTGCTGTGCACTTTGCCTGCCCACCCCCCACCCCCCACCCCCCACCCCTCCCACCCCCTGCCCCCCCTCCCCCTCCCATGGGTATTTTACCGACAGCAGGAATATGTTGGGCATGCCACTTTTACCTATGGACCAATCACCAGCCTTTAATTCGCCAATTAAAGTCACCGCCACTGGGATTAAAGACCATAAGACATAGGAGCAGAATTAGGCCATTCGGCCCATTGAATCTGATCCGTCATTCGATCATGGCTGATATATTTCTCATTCCCATTCTCCTGCCTTCTCCCCCGAATCCCTGATCTCCTGATTAATCAATAATCTATCTGTGTTAAAGACAATCAGTGGCCTTGGAGAAGGAAGTCTGCCATCCTTTCCCGGTCTGGCCGAGTGAGTCCCAACCCACAGCAATGTGGTTGATTCTTAACTGCCCTCTGAAATGGCTTAGTGAGTCACCCGATTCAAGGGTAAGTGGAATGGGCAACAAACACTGGCCCAGCCAATGATGCCCACATTCCATGAATTAATAAAAAGGGTGTCACAGTTCCGGCATGTGGTCAAACACCTCTAGCCACTAATGCACTGTCAGTGACGGCCCTGGTCTGAACGACCCCTGACCTGAATCCCTCCAACACTCTCAATCACTTTTCACCAGCTTAGCCAGATGGAATTGAATGAACATCAGCCGATAACTGAACTCAAAGAGTAAATCAAAACTCTTGTTTGTTTAGGGAGACCTCGGGAGAAGAGGCTGCCGCAGCAGCGACACCTGTCCCAGCTCAAGCAGAATGAAGCCTCCAAACCGAGGAAGAAGAGAACGGTGAGAGGTGGTGGTAGTGGTGGTGAGGATGATTGGGACACACAATACAGCTCCGAGGATGGTGGGCCCCAGCATTCAACGAGGAAAAGGAACACCCTGACCTCAGGGTCAACAGACACGGCCACTGCTGCTGATGGCAATCCCAACTCTCGCTTCACTGACATCGCAGCTGGAGGAGCAGCAAGGGATCAGGCGAGATGGAGTGAAGGATATGGAGTAAGTGACACCGTGAGAAAGTCAGGGAGCATCTGAAAGGGAAAGAAAGGCTTACGCACCAGGGAAAGGATTAGGAGCTTTAAAACATAATAACGAGGAGCAGGAGTAGACAATTCAGCCCATTGAGCCCGCTTCACCATTCAATACAATCATGGCTGATCTCTCAACCTCAACTCCACTTTCCTGCCCGTTCTCCGTAACCCTTCAACCCATTACTAATTAAAAATCTGTCCATCTCCTCAAATTTACTCACTGGCCCGACATCTACCACACTTTGGGGTAGTGAATTCCACAGATTCACAATCCACAAGAGGAAGCATCCGCTCTACATTTACTTTATCTATACCTTTTGTCTTAAATATACCTCAATTTGATCTCCTCATTCTTCTAACTCCTAGAGAGTATGGGTCTAAACTGTTCAATCTCTCTTCATAAAATAATCTCTGGAATCCACCTAGTGAACCTTCAATGTCACTACATCTTTCCTCAAATATAGGGACCAAAACTGTGCACAATACTCAAGGTGCAGTCTCACCAATGCCTTGTACAGTTGCAGCAACAAATTTCTTACCTTCATACTCTATTCATTTAGCTGTAAAGGCCCAAATCCCATTTGCCTACCTTATTACCTGCTGTACCTGAATACTAGTTTACTAAGATTCATGCACAAGGACACCCAGATCCCTCTGCACTGAAGCACTCTGACGTTTCTCACCATTTAGGTAATAAGTTGTCTTTCCATTTTTCCGACCAAAATGGATAACTTCACACTTATCCACATTAAACTCCATCTGCCAAATTTTGGCCCACTCACCGAACCTATCTATATCCACCCTGCAAAATAGTGAGGGGGGTTGGATCATGTGGGATGTTAAAAAGGATCAAACTTAGCTTAATCTGCTTCAAACCGGCCTCATTTTGCTTTAGATTGTACCTCCATTTTAGATACAAGTGTGGTCGGCCGGCTGAGTTGCCCAGACCTCGGGAATCTCAGCAGCAGAAAGGAGTTGTCGACAGCTGGATGCAGCAAGGTTAAGTTTCTTTCCAGCACTGCTTGTGGGCCAAGAGGGACACGAATGCCTCCCCACCAATGCCCCTGAGCTTACTCTGAAACTACTCCCGCAATTGAACCCAAACCCTTTCCCCAAACCACAATCTCCTACTGGTCTGTCGAATCCCTCCCTCCGTCCACCGCTCGTCGGGCTTTCTGATCTTTCTGCCACCCTGGACTCCAATTTCCCTCCCTCCTCCAGTCCGCAATCTCACCACCCCAACCTCACCACGCGCTCCCCAACCCCACCCGGGACCTTTCTTCAGGCTGACCCTGAAATGATCTCCCAACCCCACAGTCTCGGCATCATTGACTCCTCCTATTTCCGCCTCCGTACCTTTGCCTGACTCCACCCCTGCTTCAGCTGATCTGCTGCTGAAAGCCTCATCCAGACTCGACCATTCCAACAGACTCCTGGCTGCTCTCGCGCATTCTACCCTCTGTAAACCTGAGGTCATCCAAATCTCTGCTGCTTGTGTCTTAACTCACAGAACCTGTCCTGTGGAGCAAAATTGTTTTGCAATTCTCCTGTGAAGAAAGTGCTGTACAAATATAAGTTGTTCTTGAGATACGGACCGATATTCTTCCTGGTAAAAAAGAAAAGCTGTCCGAAGAGCCACCAGAGGAATCGGCCGCTCCGATGGAACATGTCACAGATACCCAAGGACCAACCTCAGGCCTTCTCGTTCAGTCTCCAAAATGGGCCAAAATCCATTTCTCCTCAGCAAGTGTGTTAAGATCTAGTTGGAGCTTTTTATAGGGGGGGTCACATGCTTTAACTGCCTTTGTGTCCAATTAGGAAAGCCATGAGGTCCCACAGGGGGCCACACGTGGACCCGGGTCAAGTTACCCCACGAGGTCAGGGAGCAGCAAGCTGGCGAATGAGCAACGGCCCCAGGCGGTACAGCAGGATCGCGGCGAGCAGAGACAGCGGGAGATGGAGCTACGAATCCAACAGGAGCTGGATGATGATCGGAAGCAGAAAGAGCAAGCAACCAGGTAGCAGGAGCATACAGACGGGGATAAGTGAGGGTTTAAATCATTGCTTGTCAGGTTTGTACCGCAGCTCAATATTCTCAGTCCGAGGCGCCTGCAGGGGACCTGGAGCTAACAGGTTGCACCAAGTAGGTGGGGCTAGCGAGGGACCTTACCCAACTCTGGAGTGTTCAGCCTCTCATGGAACTCGGGGTCAACTGGGAGCCCCTTTCCTCCAGTGCTTGCATATCCCTGCAACAGTGCAGAGACTTCCTGGAGTACTGGCTATAATTCTGGCCTGTAAATTAACTCTCTCCCTGTCTCTATAATTCAAGATCTCACTGTATTGCTGAAACAATTAAACATGTTTTTCATCTTGCACCCATCAAGACAAACACAAGAATGCCAAATTTCAAAGGAAGCAGCAATTTATACCACATGATTGGTTAGCATGCCAACTCTGATTGGTCAGGGCAGCACGGTGGCGCAGTGGGTGCCTCACGGTGCCGAGGTCCCAGGTTCGATCCCGGCTCTGGGTCACTATCCATGTGGAGTTTGCACATTCTCCCCGTGTTTGTGTGGGTTTTGCCCCCACAACCAAAGATGTACAGGCTAGGTGGACTGGTCACACTAAATGGCCCCTTAATTGGAAAAAAATTAATTGGGTACTCTAAAAAAAATTTTTTTAAACTCTGATTGGTCAAGGTGTTGCCATGTAGAATGCACCAGGAAGCGATTATTCCCCGCACTTGTATTTAAGAGTACGATGCCTGGACATGTTCCTTTTGCCTGTAGAGGAGAGTTGGCTGTTTCGCCTCTTCCATTCCTAAGGAAATATACAGGAGTACATTTAAACTGGCGCAGCAACATATTATACCTCTGTCCACCAACTCCCCCCTCAACACCATAGACACAACGCACAGGGTCCCACTCCGACAACCCAGTCACATGTCTGGACTCCATTTGTGATCCACAGCAATAAAAGGAAACAGACAGAGAGCGAGGCAATGCAGCAGCAGGAGGTAGAGCAGAGCCGACAACATCAGGAGCAGCGGGAACGGGAAAGGAAACACAGGCAGCAGGAGGAATATCGGAGGAAGGTTCAGGAAGTGCAGCAGAGAAAGGAGAAGGTTCTGGCAGAGAGAGCAGGTGAGTATGTGGCTGCAGCAGACATCAGCCAGAGGCCTCCTCCATCAATCACAGCTCCAACACTGCCTTCAGCTGCCATTGAGCCATCGCGTAGTGTACAAGAACCAACACTGAGACACACACTGACCACAGTACCGGACAAGAGGAATCATTCCCCATTAACCTGCAGAGCCACATGAGAGAGAGAGAGGGATCTGGAGCAGAGGAGAGCGAGGAGCAAGAAGGGGATCTGGAGCAAGGGGTGAGAGAGAGAGAGGGATCTGGAGCAGAGGAGAGCGAGGAGCAAGAAGGGGATCTGGAGCAAGGGGAGAGAGAGAGAGGGATCTGGAGCAGAGGAGAGCGAGGAGCAAGAGGGGGGTCTGGAGCAAGGGGAGAGAGAGAGAGGGATCTGGAGCAGGGGAGAGCGAGGAGCAAGAGGGGGGTTCTGGAGCAAGGGGTGAGAGAGAGAGGGATCTCGAGCAGAGGAGAGCGAGGAGCAAGAGGGGGTTCTGGAGCAAGGGGTGAGAGAGGGATTTGGAGTGGGGGGGAGAAAGATGGAGACAGAGGGACCTGGAGCAGGGAAGAGAGAGAGAGAAGGGGATCCGGAGCAAGGGAGAGAGTGGGATCTGGAGCTGAGGAGAGAGGTTTCTGGAGCAGGGGGAGAGAGAAGAGGGAGTTAGTTAGTGGAGCTGACAGTAATCACAGGCACCCAGAGTATAGGGAAAGCTGAATTCCCCTCACTAAACCCTACTGCTTTACTCAGATAGACAATGCTACAGGTGGCTTCCGGGACATGTATGGAAAGGCCCATCAGGGTTAGGCTAGCAGACAGGAAACGGGCTGGTCACACGTGTCCTCTATGTGACAGTCCTGGAAATTGTGTGTGGGATCGGACTGTGCTCTGATACCCTCACTGTCACATACAGAGCCGAAGCTGGCCAGCTTGTAGTTCTGGAGGATACTCGGTGCCTTTAGATATACAGCTCAGACACGCTGCAGCCATGACAGTGAGTGAAGCAATGGGGGTTTGACTGGACGGTGCACACTGTGTTAAGAACCTGTCGCTCTTACTTTGCTGTATCATCAGAGGAGACAGAGAGATTACAGAGAGAGCGTCGGAAACAGCAGCAGGAGGAAGAGGAACTGCTGAAGGGAATGGATGAACCACAGAGACAGGAGTACTTCAGAATGAAACAGATTAAAGAAGAGCAAGAGAAGGAAGAACTAGCCGAACAACGGAAGAAGGAGGAAGAGAGAAGCGAGATTCTGATGAAGGCGGTGATGCAGGAAGCAATGTTCCTGTTGCGGTGAGAGTCGCAGCGTCTGAAACACACACACAGCGCTGTATACACAGGCTGGACCCAGACACAGCGCTGTATACACAGGCTGGACCCAGACACAGCGCTGTATACACAGGCTGGACCCAGACACAGCGCTGTATACATAGGCTGGACCCAGACACACAGCGCTGTATACACAGGCTGGACCCAGACACAGCGCTGTATACACAGGCTGGACCCAGACACACAGCACTGTATACACAGGCTGGACCCAGACACACAGCCCTGTATACACAGGCTGGACCCAGACACACAGCGCTGTATACACAGGCTGGACCCAGACACACAGGCTGGACCCAGACACACAGGCTGGACCCAGACACACAGGCTGGGCCCAGACACACAGGCTGGACCCAGACACACAGGCTGGACCCAGACACACAGGCTGGACCCAGACACACAGGCTGGACCCAGACAAAGCGCTGTAGACACAGACTGGACCCAGACACACAGCACTGTATACACAGACTGGACCCAGACACACAGACTGGACCCAGACACACAGACTAGACCCAGACACAGCGCTATATACACAGACTGGACCCAGACACACAGACTGGACCCAGACACGCAGACTGGACCCAGACACGCAGACTGGACCCAGACACACAGACTGGACCCAGACACACAGACTGGACCCAGACACACAGACTGGACCCAGACACAGCGCTGTAGACACAGACTGGACCCAGACACACAGCGCTGTACACACAGGCTGGACCCAGACACACAGCGCTGTATACACAGGCTGGACCCAGACACACAGGCTGGACACAGACACACAGCACTGTATACACAGACTGGAGCCAGACACACAGGCTGGACCCAGACACACAGCGCTGTATACACAGGCTGGACCCAGACACACAGCGCTGTATACACAGGCTGGACCCAGACACACAGGCTGGACCCAGACACACAGCGCTGTATACACAGGCTGGACCCAGACACACAGCGCTGTATACACAGGCTGGACCCAGACACACAGACTGGACCCAGACACACAGACTGGACCCAGACACACAGACTGGACCCAGACACACAGACTGGACCCAGACACACAGACTGGACCCAGACACACAGCGCTGTAGACACAGACTGGACCCAGACACACAGCGCTGTAGACACAGGCTGGACCCAGACACACAGGCTGGACCCAGACACACAGACTGGACCCAGACACACAGCGCTGTATACACAGACTGGACCCAGACACACAGCACTGTAGACACAGACTGGACCCAGACACACAGGCTGGACCCAGACACACAGGCTGGACCCAGACACCGAGCGCTGTATACACAGGCTGGATCCAGACACATAGCGCTGTATACACAGGCTGGACCCAGACACACAGGCTGGACCCAGACACACAGGCTGGACCCACACACAGCACTGTATACACAGGCTGGACCCAGACACACAGACTGGACCCAGACACACAGGCTGGACCCAGACACACAGCGCTGTATACACAGGCTGGACCCAGACACACAGGCTGGACCCAGACACACAGGCTGGACCCAGACACACAGCACTGTATACACAGACTGGACCCAGACACACAGGCTGGACCCAGACACACAGCGCTGTATACACAGGCTGGACCCAGACACACAGGCTGGACCCAGACACACAGACTGGACCCAGACACACAGCGCTGTATACACAGACTGGACCCAGACACACAGACTGGACCCAGACACACAGACTGGACCCAGACACACAGCGCTGTATACACAGACTGGACCCAGACACACAGACTGGACCCAGACACACAGACTGGACCCAGACACACAGACTGGACCCAGACACACAGCGCTGTAGACACAGGCTGGACCCAGACACACAGGCTGGACCCAGACACACAGACTGGACCCTGACACACAGCGCTGTAGACACAGGCTGGACCCAGACACAGAGCGCTGTATACACAGGCTGGACCCAGACACAGCACTGCATACACAGGCTGGACCCAGACACACAGCACTGTATACACAGGCTGGACCCAGACACACAGCACTGTATACACAGGCTGGACCCAGACACACAGCCCTGTATACACAGGCTGGACCCACACACAGCACTGTATACACAGGCTGGACCCAGACACACAGCCCTGTATACACAGGCTGGACCCAGACACACAGCACTGTATACACAGACTGGACCCAGACACACAGCACTGTATACACAGGCTGGACCCAGACACACAGCACTGTATACACAGACTGGACCCAGACACACAGCCCTGTATACACAGACTGGACCCAGACACAGCGCTGTATACACAGGCTGGACCCAGACACAGCGCTGTATACACAGGCTGGACCCAGACACAGCGCTGTATACACAGGCTGGACCCAGACACAGCGCTGTAGACACAGGCTGGACCCAGACACACAGCACTGTATACACAGGCTGGACCCAGACACACAGCCCTGTATACACAGGCTGGACCCAGACACACAGGCTGGACCCAGACACACAGGCTGGACCCAGACACACAGGCTGGACCCAGACACACAGGCTGGACCCAGACACACAGACTGGACCCAGGCACACAGACTGGACCCAGACACACCGCACTGTATACACAGACTGGACCCAGACACACAGACTGGACCCAGACACACAGACTGGACCCAGACACACAGACTGGACCCAGACACACAGACTGGACCCAGGCACACAGACTGGACCCAGACACACCGCACTGTATACACAGACTGGACCCAGGCACACAGACTGGACCCAGACACACCGCACTGTATACACAGACTGGACCCAGACACACAGACTGGACCCAGACACAGCGCTGTAGACACAGACTGGACCCAGACACACAGCGCTGTATACACAGGCTGGACCCAGACACACAGGCTGGACCCAGACACACAGACTGGACCCAGACACACAGCGCTGTAGACACAGGCTGGACCCAGACAGAGTGTACTGCCAGCCCAGACTGGACCCAGACACGTGGCGTTTGGACCCAGACGTGCAGCACTGTAGCCACAGACTGGACACTGACTCACAGCACCGTGGACCCAGCCACACGGATCCCTGTAAAGCTTGTTACACACACACAGCCCTGTAAACCCAGACACACACAGCCCTGTAAACCCAGACACACAAAGGGCCCTGTAAACCCAGACGCACACAGGGCCCTGTAAACCCAGACGCACACAGGGCCCTGTAAACCCAGACACACACAGGGCCCTGTAAACCCAGACACACAGCCCTGTAAACCCAGACAGACACAGGGCCCTGTAAACCCAGACACACAGCCCTGTAAACACAGACACACACACATCCCTTAAACCCAGACACGCACAGGGCCCTATATACCCAGACACACACACAGCCCTGTAAACACAGACACACACACGGCCCTGTAAACACAGACACACACACATCCCTTAAACGCAGAGACGCACAGGGCCCTGTAAACCCAGACACACGCATAGCCCTGTAATGCCAGATACACACAGGGCCCTGTAAACCCAGACACACACACAGGGCCCTTTAAACCCAGACACACACACGACCCTGTAAACCCAGACACACACACAGTGCCCTGTAAACCCAGACACACACAGGGCCCTGTAAACCTAGACACACCAGGCCCTGTAAACCCAGACACACACACAGGGCCCTGTAAGCAAGAGACACACAGGGCCCTCCAAAGCCAGACACACACAGCCCTGTAGAGCCAGACACACGGCCCTGTAAACCCAGACACGCACACATGGCCCTGTAAACCCAGACACACACACAGGGCCCTGTAAACCCAGACACACACACACAGACCTGTAAACCCAGACACACACAGAGGCCCTGTAAACCCAGACACACACACAGGGCCCTGTAAACCCAGACACACACAGGGCCCTGTAAACCCAGACGCACACAGGGCCCTGTAAACCCAGAAACACACAGAGGCCCTGTAAACCCAGACACACACACAGGGAACTGTAAACCCAGACACACACACAAGGCCCTGCAAACCCAGACACAAACACAGGCCTGTAAACCCAGACACACACACAGGGCCCTGTAAACCCAGACACACACAGGGCCCTGTAAACCCAGATACACACACGGCCCTGTAAACCCAGACACACAGCCCTGTAAACCCAGACACACACAGGGCCCTGTAAACCCAGATACACACAGGGCCCTGTAAACCCAGACACACACACGGCCCTGTAAACCCAGCCACACACACACGGCTCTGTAAACCCAGACACACAGCCCTGTAAACCCAGACACACACAGGCCCTGCAAACCCAGACACACACAGGGCCCTGTAAACCCAGACACACACACACGGCCCTGTAAACCCAGACACCACAGGGCACTGTAACCAGACAACACAACAGGCCCTGCAAACCCAGACACACATAGCCCTGTAAACCCAGACACACACACAGGGCCCTGTAAACCCCGACACACACACAGGCCTGTAACCCAGACACACACACAGGGCCCTGTAAACCCAGACACACACACAGGGCCTGTAAACCCAGACACAACACAGGCCTGTAACCCAGACACACACACAGGGCCCTGTAAACCCAGACACACACAGGGCCCTGAAACCCAGATACACACACGGCCCTGTAAACCCAGACACACAGCCCTGTAAGCCCAGACACACACAGGGCCCTGTAAACCCAGACACACACAGGGCCCTGTAAACCCAGACACACACACGGCCCTGTCACACCCAGACACACAGCCCTGTAAAGCCAGACACACACAGGCCCTGCAAACCCCGACACACCAGGGCCCTGTAAACCCAGACACACACACACGGCCCTGTAAACCCAGACACACACAGGGCCCTGTAAACCCAGACACACACACAGGCCCTGCAAACCCAGACACACATAGCCCTGTAAACCCAGACACACACACAGGGCCCTGTAAACCCAGATACACACACGGCCCTGTAAACCCAGACACACACACAGGCCTGTAAACCCAGACACACACAGGGCCCTGTAAACCCAGACACACACAGGGCCCTGCAAACCCAGACACACACACACAGCCCTGTAAACCCAGACATACACACAGGGCCCTGTAAACCCAGACACACACACACAGCCCTGTAAACCCAGACACACACACAGCCCTGTAAACCCAGACACACATACAGGGCTCTATAAACCCAGACACACACACATGGCTCTGTAAACCCAGACACACACACAGGGCTCTGTAAACCCAGACACACACACAGGGCTCTGTAAACCCAGACACACACAGGGCTCTGTAAACCCAGACACACACAGGGCCCTGTAAACCCAGACACACACACATGGCTCTGTAAACCCAGACACACACACAGGGCTCTGTAAACCCAGACACACACACAGGGCTCTGTAAACCCAGACACACACACAGCCCTGTAAACCCAGACACACACAGGGCCCTGTAAACCCAGACACACACAGGGCTCTATAAACCCAGACACACACACGGCCCTGTAAACCCAGACACACACAGGGCCCTGTAAACCCAGACACACACAGGGCCCTGTAAACCCAGACACACACAGGGCCCTGTAAACCCAGACACACACAGGGCCCTGTAAACCCAGACACACACAGGGCCCTGTAAACCCAGACACACACAGGGCCCTGTAAACCCAGACACACAGGGCCCTGTAAAACCCAGACACACAGGGCCCTGTAAACCCAGACACACACAGGGCCCTGTAAACCAGACACACACACAGGGCCCTGTAAACCCAGACACACACAGGGCCCTGTAAACCCAGACACACCAGGGCCCTGTAACCCAGACACACACAGGGCCCTCTAAACCCAGACACACAGGGCCCTCTAAAGCCAGATACACACACGGCCCTGTAAACCTAGACACACACACAGCCCTGTAAACCCAGACACACACAGGATCCTCTAAACCCAGACACACACACACGGCCCTGTAAACCCAGACACACACACAGGGCCCTCTAAACCCAGACACACACACAGCCCTGTAAACCGAGACACACACAGGGCCCTGTAAACCCAGACACACACAGGGCCCTGTAAACCCAGACACACACAGGGCCCTGTGAACCCAGACACACACACAGGGCCCTGTAAACCCAGACACACACACACAGCCCTCTAAACCCAGACACACACACAACAGCCCTGTAAACCCAGACACACAGACAGGGTCCTCTAAACCCAGACACACACACACGGCCCTGTAAACCCAGACACACACACAGGGCCCTCTAAACCCAGACACACACACAGCCCTGTAAACCCAGACACACAGGGCCCTGTAAACCCAGACACACACACACAGCCCTCTAAACCCACACACACACACAGGGCCCTCTAAACCCAGACACACACACACAGCCCTCTAAACCCAGACACACACACACAGCCCTGTAAACCCAGACACACACACAGGGCCCTGTAAACCCAGACACACACACAGGGCCCTGTAAACCCAGCTGTGGCCTTGTTAGTTCCACAGGTGCTCTTAACTCCAGCTGCCTTTAAATATGACCTGACCGCAAACTTTTCATTCGATGGGACATAACCCCAAACTTTTTGCATGCACCATTTACCCAATCCAAATCTCCTCCACCCACCAATCCCCCTTTTCCTGCCAATCACCTCACCCTCCGCAATCCGTCCTCTTTCCAATTAATCCCATCTCTCCTCTCTAGCCTGGTTCCTACTCTGTCTTAGGTCTGGCCCCCCACCCCCCCCCCCCCCCCCCGGGGAGCACTGCCCTGTCTCCCCCCCCCCCCCCCCCCCCGGGAGCTCTGCCCTGTCCCCCCCTCGCCCCTACTCCCCCAGGCCTCTCCCTCACTGATCCCATCCCCTCCTCTCTGCTTGATACTAACTGTCTCCTGTCTTCCTACAGTGAGAAGGGGTTGATGCAACGTGACCTAATGTTGTCTCGGAATCTCTGGGTGGAATTCATCGGTCTTGAGAGAGCTCAAAACATCACCAGGCCCTGGGTCTTCTCTTACGTTGAGCTGATCAAGTTCCTGGGTCTGGAGAGGTCTATCGAGGAGGAGATTGAGGAGAGCAGCCCGAGTGGCCAATTGGACTGAGCAACAAGGATCTCTTTGCTGACCAGACAACTTGGAGTTTGAGGGGGAGGTTTGACTATTCCCATATCAGCCAGATATACTGGATTGTCCGCCGGTGGGATGCTCCGTTTTGCCGGCAGCCCGGGATTTTCCTGACGGTGTGGGATTGCCTCACAATGGGAAACCCCATTGACCAGCCGGTGTAACGGAGAATCCCGCCGGCGGGGTGAAACTGAAATGTGGCGGGCGGGACGGAGAATCCAACCCCTTGGTTTCTTTGTTAAATACACATGAACAAGTACAGAATTATACGTGTACGTGTTTTTTCTTTATTAATTAGATATGGGCATCGCTGGCAAGGCCAGCATTTGTTGCCCATCCTTAATTGCCCTTGAGTGGCTTGCTAATCCATTGCAGAGGATGAAATGAAAAGAGTTAATCACACTGCTGGCGTTTGGAGTCACATGTAGCCAGACCATAAAGATGGCACGTTTCCTTCCCTAAAGGTTTCATTTATTGAAATTAAATTTCCCAATCTGCCATGGTGGGATTGGAACCCTGGTCACCAGAGCATTAACCTGGCTTCTCTGGATTACCAGTCCAGTGCCAATACCACAACACCACCGCCTGCCCATGTTCACTTATACACACAAATACTTGCACACTGACATGAATACACATATGAAAGCACATGCAGATATGCACACGTATGTGTATGCACCTGCACAAATAGATGTACACACATCTACACATATTTGCATAAACACACATATATACACACAACACACATATGTGTATCAGTCGCACACAAGGTAACTCCTGTTTGGAAGCTTGGGTTTTGACCCCTTCTCCCTGGTTAATGGGCACTTTGTAAAAGTGGCAAATAAGTGGAGGGAGTTGGTTTCTCCTCCAAAGTGGAATGTCGACAGGTGATGACACACAGCAAAAGTCAAGTAAAGCACTGGCTCGAGATGTAGGATCTGTGTGGTGCAGCAAATGAGAGTATGGTGTAGTTGGGAGATTCGCCATCGCCTATCCCACTGTCTGTGGAGCAGTTGATGGGAGTATATCCAGGAGGGTGTTTCAGCAGCATCAGAAAGAGATACAAGAGGACTGGTCCAGTGCGGTTGAGGAAGCAGTAGCCCCTCTTCGTGGGGTGGCACAGTGGTGAGCACTGTTGCTTCACAACTCCAGGGTCCCAGGTTCGATTCCCGGCTTGGGTCACTGACTGTGCGGAGTCTGCACATTCTCCCCGTGTGTGCGTGGGTTTCCTCCGGGTGCTCCGGTTTCCTCCCACAGTCCAAAAATGTGCAGGTTAGGTGGACTGGCCATGCTAAATTGTCCAAAGGTCAGATGGGGTTAGGGGCTAGGAGTGGGGGAATGAGTCTAGGTAGGGTGCTCTATCGGAGAGGGCCGGTGCAGATTCAATGGGCCGAATAGCCTCCTTCTGCAGTGTAGGGATTCTATGATTCTATACATATACACACATATATAGTCATATATATATACAAACACACACATATCTATACACACGTATATTTATATATATATACACACACACATTATATATACAAATGTATGTACAGACATACAGACGAAGATAATTCAAGGACAGGTGGTATTGTCTCCCAATGTCTCACACAAATGGAAGAAATTAGAGAAATGGAAGATAGCCATGAGGTGCTGAGAGCTGCAAAGGTTGAGAGTGAGAGAGCAAAGAGCACAGAGAGAGCGTGAAGAGCAGAGAGTGAAGAGCAGAGAGTGAAGAGCAGAGAGAGGGCGAAGAGAGGGAGAATGGTCAGAGAACGACAGTGAAAACCGAGGGCATCGCACCACATCGTGAGTAATGGGGTCAGTCATGCAGATTTCAGTCAGCTAATAAATTTCAGAACCCTTGTGCCTATGTTTAAAGGAAGACACCATTCAAGGTTGTCAGTGGTACAATACTTTTAATGTTAATTGTTGCAACTTCAGTGAGAGGGACGTGGTCAGAATATAGCGGCTGCTGTCAGCTCGCTGGGCAAAGAATAGGGATCTGGTTCTGGATCCCTGTTCTTCTCAGTTCCAGTTCCTCCGCTGCCACCACTCCTCCCTATTCCACCCTTATGGGACAATGGGCAGCAGACAAGCAGGGGCTTGCGATGCTAGCCCTGGTGGAAAGACCTTGCCACAGGTGTAGCTGGGGAGAGCAGGCAGGATCCAACAGTGGCCCCAGGTTACCTCACTGCAGGAATGACAAATGCAACATTGGAGAAGGTGCCACGAAACCAAGAAAGTTCAATTTTCAACTCCGAGTCCCTCTGACTCACTACACTTGTTAAAATTCTTATAAAATGTAAAATATCTGCTAGAAACACAGCCAAGTTGATCGTAGAATAAGTCAGGTTAATAGTGTGATAACTCTTCATTGTGGCTCAGAGCAGACTGAAATGTAAGTCCAGTGCTCGAGTTAATCACCAGCACTGACATCAAAACAAAGAGCCTATCAGACCGAGAGGATTGCACTGTCACAACCCACCCACATTACCCATTCTTTCCACCCACCATCAGGGGCCTTAGTATTTGGGAATCCAGGAGCCTCCAGGAGCCATATTATTCCCAGTGCCGGAGTTGGCGCACAATAAGGAGTTTGTGAAATCGGTGAAGTTTTGAGTCACAGGGAAGGAAAGCTTCTTCCTGAGGGTATAACGAGGCTGTGGCATTTGCGTCTTGTCTTGTTTATCCTTCTTCCCGCTGACGTCCCTGTTAACGATGGTCAGAATGCTCAGCAGGTCCTCACTGACGGGGAATAATGAGGTGTTAGTTACACTCACTCCAATCATCACAGTCATTCCCAGTGACAGCACTAGGGCCAGTCCTGGCTGGGGCAGATACAGAATGGCAGATCTCTACACCCCCCCTCCTTCCATCCCCCGCTGCTATGCCTCTGCTACATGTCCCACTCTCCCTTTGTCTTCCACTCTCCCCAAATATCTCACTCTCACATCTCTCTCCATGTGTGCCCACTCTCTCTCTCCATGTGTGCCCACTCTCGCTCTCCATGTGTGCCCACTCTCTCTCTCCATGTGTGCCCACTCTCTCTCTCCATGTGTGCCCACTCTCTCTCTCCATGTGTGCCCACTCTCTCTCTCCATGTGTGCCCACTCTCTCTCCATGTGTGCCCACTCTCTCTCCATGTGTGCCCACTCTCTCTCCATGTGTGCCCACTCTCTCTCTCCATGTGTGCCCCACTCTCTCTCCATGTGTGCCTCACTCTCTTTCTCCATGTGTGCCCACTCTCTCTCTCCCCATGTGTGCCCACTCTCTCTCTCCATGTGCCCACTCTCTCTCTCCATGTGTGCCCACTCTCTCTCCATGTGTGCCCACTCTCTCTCCATGTGTGCCCACTCTCTCTCCATGTGTGCCCACTCTCTCTCCATGTGTGCCCACTCTCTCTCTCCATGTGTGCCCCACTCTCTCTCCATGTGTGCCTCACTCTCTTCTCCATGTGTGCCCACTCTCTCTCTCCCCATGTGTGCCCACTCTCTCTCTCCATGTGTGCCCACTTTCTCTCCATGTGTGCCCCACTCTCTCTCTCCATGTGTGCCCACTCTCTCTCCATGTGTGCCCACTCTCTCTCCATGTGTGCCCACTCTCTCTCTCCATGTGTGCCCACTCTCTCTCCATGTGTGCCCACTCTCTCTCTCCATGTGTGCCCACTCTCTCTCTCCATGTGTGCCCACTCTCTCTCCATGTGTGCCCACTCTCTCTCTCCATGTGTGCCCCACTCTCTCTCTCCATGTGTGCCCACTCTCTCTCCATGTGTGCCCACTCTCTCTCCATGTGTGCCCACTCTCTCTCCATGTGTGCCCACTCTCTCTCCATGTGTGCCCACTCTCTCTCCATGTGTGCCCACTCTCTCTCCATGTGTGCCCACTCTCTCTCTCCATGTGTGCCCCACTCTCTCTCCATGTGTGCCTCACTCTCTCTCTCCATGTGTGCCCCACTCTCTCTCTCCGTGTGCGCCCCACACTCTGTCTCCATGTGCATTCCACTCCCTCTCTCCATGTGCGCCCATAACTCTCTCTCTCCATGTGTGCCTCACTCTCTCTCCGTGAGCGCCCCACTCTCCGTATGTGCGCCCACTCTCTCTCTCCATGTGCGCCCAACTCTCTCTCCATGTGTGCCCCACTCTCTCTCTCTATGTGTGCCCCACTCTCTCTCTCCATGTGTGCCCCACTCTCTCTCTCCATGTGTGCCCCACTCTCTCTCTCTATGTGTGCCCCACTCTCTCTCTCCATGTGTGCCCCACTCTCTCTCCATGTGTGCCTCACTCTCTCTCTCCATGTGTGCCCCACCCTCTATGTGCGCCCCACTCTCTATGTGCGCCCCACCCTCTATGTGCGCCCCACTCTCTATGTGTGCCCCACTCTCTATGTGCGCCCCACCCTCTATGTGTGCCCCACTCTCTATGTGCGCCCCACCCTCTATGTGCGACCCACTCTCTATGTGCGCCCCACTCTCTATGTGTGCCCCACTCTCTATGTGCGCCCCACTCTCTATGTGTGCCCCACCCTCTATGTGTGCCCCACCCTCTATGTGCGACCCACTCTCTATGTGCGCCCCACTCTCTATGTGCGCCCCACTCTCTCTCTCCATGTGTGCCCCACTCTCCATGTGCGCCCCACTCTCTCTCTCCATGTGCGCCCCACTCTCTCTCTCCATGTGCGCCCCACTCTCTCCATGTGCGCCCCACTCTCTCCATGTGCGCCCCACTCTCTCCATGTGCGCCCCACTCTCTCCATGTGCGCCCCACTCTCTATGTGCGCCCCACTCTCTATGTGCGCCCCACCCTCTATGTGTGCCCCACTCTCTATGTGCGCCCCACCTCTATGTGCGCCCCACTCTCTATGTGAGGCCCACTCTCTATGTGAGCCACTCTCTGTGTGGCCCCACCTCTATGTGCGCCCCACTCTCTATGT